>NW_021849056.1:158006-168596 GCF_003651465.1 Formica exsecta | reverse complement strand
ATTTTATTATATTATAAATATATTTTTTATAAAAAATTCTGAATATAATTCTAATTATTAATAAATTGTAGCATGATAATATAACACATGTCTCTATAATATAATATATTAATAACTTTAATTTAATGCATTGAAATATTATTAACGGTACTGTTGTTTTTAATTGTGGAATATTTAATCGGAGAATGATACAGGCATCGTGTACTCAACAGGTCTTCACGTTCGAGAATATCGACATTTCCACCTACGTTAATCCCGCGCATGTATCCCCGGTTGTATTTCAATCGAGTTTTACGACGTGCATTACGTCGCTTAATCAAATTGCGGAGGCGACGCAGCCATGAATAAACGTGATTAATGAAAAACATTAAAAGCGCCGACACACACGACCGTGCTGGTGATAATACTCGATCTAGAGAAAGAGAGAGAGAGAGAGAGAAAGAGAAAGAGAGGGAGACACTAGGGTAGCGTGCTGGTGATAATAATCGATCTAGAGAAAGAGAGAGAGAGAGAAAGAGAAAGAGAGGGAGACACTAGGGTAGTTTGTGCTCGCGTCACTGAATGAATGATTAAGTAACACAATACGTCATAAGGCAAAGCGCTACGTATGAATGAACATTACGTCAGTTCACGTCGGTATGAATGAATATAAAAGTTTCCTTGGCGCGAAAGGCTTACGACACATTCTTCTCTTTCTTTTTCTTTCTCGCAATAAAAACTTCTTTCGGAAACAAAGAGAAGACGAAACTGTCGCCATTCATGATACGCTTTTTCATTTATAGACACATAATGTAAATAAGAATGTAATAAAGAACAACTGTTATTTGTCTTTCATATGATTCGTCATTTAATTTCCGTGTTAAAAATTAAAAAGGTTATTTTCGTTTTATTATTTGCTTTAACAAAGTTATATCTATTCCCTGGAAAAACATGGAAAAGCTGGAATTCTCAGGGAATTTTTCTGTACCTGGAGAAATCAGGGAATTCTCATGGAATTTTATTAGGACTTGTCAGGGAATTTTAAAAAATTCTCTCTTTGATAATTTTGTTCTTATACTGTAATAAGCAATAAGCAATCTGCCGATAAGCCAAGTTGTGAATTATGTGTTTAAAATATATTATAAATATATATCTATCTCTGTTTATATGTTCAATATCTTAACATAATATTGAATATGTATGTACATTTTTTTAATTTTAATTTTTAGTGATAAAAAATGATGAAAATATTATACAAGTTAAAAATGTTTATCTTAACAAAAGCTATTCAGTTTTTAGTACATTTGTAAATTTAGCACTTGAAACTTAAGTGCTTTGTGTTTTTTCTTTGTATGAGTGAAAAACAGGAAATTCATATAATAAAAAAATTTATTTTAAGAAATTACACCAAAAAATCTTTAAAATATTTTCTTTACTTGGAATTTTGAACAAAAATACCTGAAAACTCAGGGAATTTTCAGGGAATTTTTTTACAAGATTTAAATAGACACCCATTAATATTTCATATTTTATATCTAGAATCTAGAAAATTATATTGATAGATCTCGGTTGAAATTAAATTTGTTTGTTTCACTAAAATTTCAAAAACTTCTACTATTGGATTGGAAGGAAAGTAATTTTTAATAGATGACTTTAATAAGTTTTATTAGAAACAAAAAAAAAAGTAAAAATAAAAAAGTAACAACGACGTTACTTTTCTTCCAACCCAATATTATCGCAGATTGTCAACATATGGAATACATATGCAGATGAAACAATAAAAACAATTAATTTAATCTTTAATCGGTGGCGCACTTATAAAAAAAAGATATAAATAAAAAGCTTCTTACTGATAGGAAGCAAGAAGATGTAAAATTGCACATATCGAGTCGAATCGATGGCATATCTAGTGCTCGTATATATGGATAATATATGGTGTTTGCCACCTCCGGGCGAGTTTATGAATCGTTTAATCCCTCTTTATGGTGGCGAAAGTAACATCTTATTTTTTTTTCTCCGATTCACAACCATATACGGTCGCCTAATGGAATTTATCTCGAGAACGAATCGACCTGAAAGCTCGAGGATAATCTCGATTTTGTTGACATTCACGCGGTGCCCCGTATCGTTTAACGGGAAGAACGTGATCTTTATTTATGAGAATAATCGTGACATCTTCATCTCCATCATCTCTACCACATGAATTTTTAATCAGAATCTTCCTTACTTAAGAATCTTCAGTACCCAAGATTATCCCGTAACAAGAAATTTGTCCAATTTAAGTGATATTAATTTTTTAACAAAACAATTGATTTTTTAATTTTTAATTTTAATAGTTTTGTTAGTTTTATGATCTACAAAAGAATATAAGAGAGAAAAATACTAACAATATTTATTAAGTAAATTTAACGATAAAATAATTATTAAAGTATTTCAAAGAACTGATATTTGAGTGAGGTGTCGAATTATTACTGTTTTAAAGAGATTCTTAGATTTGCAGACTCGATTCAGAAATTCATAACTAGAAGTATCTTAAAGCCGGAATAGTAATAGGCATGATTCATAGCGGTGGGACTTGACAGCTTCGTCCGGTGACTGCCTCTGATTGCAATGTCGCATTAAGCTGGCAAAATCCGGGTTCGTAAAGAGAGGCTATTTATACCGCGATTCACGACACAGTGCCGTATACTTATTTACTTCCGAACGTCATCTTATCTGGCTCCGGTAGCATCTTTGAAGAATATTCCTAAAAAAGATCAAAGTGACATTCTCTCTCTTTAAGAATATATCAATATTTATTATCTAATATATACAGGGTGCGGCATTTATAGTGACGCGGGCATATTTTTCGGAAACGAAGTGAGATATCAAAAAATGTTTCAGACAAAAGTTGCATGGTTTCGAGGGGGCCACATGATAAAAATATGGAACTTATTGATTTGTCTCATTATTCTGTACATAAAAGTATTACGGTAAGATTATCGAAAACTAAATATTTTACGAGATATTTTATTTTTTATATCAAAATATGTCAGATTAAAATATAAAATAACTCAAAAAGTATTTAATGAAAAAATACTTTATTATAGTGTTTTGGAAAGCTCTCGAGGTAAGCTATAAGAATATGTAATAAAAAATGGGGAGTTCTATTTAAGAAAACATCGACCACATTGACCTCACCTTGAAAAGACTACTTCAGGTCAAATCCATATTTTTATCATGTGGCCCCCTCGACACCATGCAACTTTTGTCTGAAACATTTTTTGATATCTCACTTCGTTTCCGAAAAATATGCCCGCGTCACTATAAATGCCGCACCCTGTATAATACCTGAAAGATATTAAAATTTAGTTCGCATACTATATCACATTACTTTGCCTCAAAGCGTATTAAAATACTTTATACTTTAATCGTATCATGATAAAAATTTCAATAATTTATTTTGATACGTAACACAAAAAAAAAGATGCCAAAGAGATGTCCTGTAGCAAAAGTAAATGCAGATTTTGCATGATAGTATTTTTGAAGCTCTTCGCGTGTGAGTCGTAGAAAAATATGTTGCAAGTTGCAATAATTATTCGTCGAGATCACGTGTTTTATTCATCTCGAGCCGAAAGTGGAAAGTAGCATAATAAAGGGATGGCGGGATTTTTGCGATGCTGGGCTTGTTTTGTAAATAGGGGTTCAGGCGCGCGGCAGGAAATCTTGCCAGATGCTGCGAGCTTCCTCGTGCATCCGAAAACCTCCTTGACATTCAAATTATTCCACGACATAATTAACGATTTTCAAGTGTGTTAATCAAAGTATGTTTGATTGAAAGTGAGAAAAACAATTCAAGCGGATTTCATGATGTGCCGCTCGTTATTTTTATAGATGTTTTGGCTGTATATAATAGTAGCAAAAACTGTCAAGATTAAAAAAAAAAAAAACATTTCTTACGTTTATATTGTTTGAAAAATCAGATAAATAAATCCGGATTATAAAAAAGATTAAAACATCACAAAATAATATGGTTTCTAACGTCTTCGCAAGTTTTGCTCAAATATTTATTAGAGTTTTCTTAATATATGTAAAAGTTTTTATTTCGTTGGCAATATTTTTTCCTTGTCGAATTTGTCAATAAATGCTACAATACTTAATTTTCCATAAGAATCAATACCAACTTTAAACTTAAATAATTCCCAAATTGTTGAGAGAAGTGTGCTCAGGTTTCGCACAGATACTCAGAAAAAATAGTAGAACAGTCTAGGAAATTTTCATGTTTTTGTCAATGTTTTGACATATGTCACATATATGCTTAAACTACGGAATTCCAGAACAGACGCCTCGCGCAATCTTGACGTTAATACGCGAACGATGATAGCCGAATGATGAGATGAGATGGGTTATCTGCTCGTATCCCTCGTAAAACGGCAGCCAAGCTTTAACGGACCAC
Organism: Formica exsecta; assembly: GCF_003651465.1. Lineage (NCBI taxonomy): Eukaryota > Metazoa > Arthropoda > Insecta > Hymenoptera > Formicidae > Formica > Formica exsecta. The sequence goes on along the minus strand of NW_021849056.1, from coordinate 164,182 downwards.
AAATCGTCCCGAGGACACGCGGCAAGCGCATCGACGAAGCGTCGATAGCGATCGACGAGATGCAGATAACTGGGCGAGTAATCGTTCGAGAATCGCCGTAAAGGGATACCTGCGCGTGATTGACGCGAATCGCTCGGAATATAAATTTAGCATTAACGATAATAGTCGCGGTCTTTTTTACGATAAGAATATTTATTTAAAAAAAAAAAGATTCCTTATTTCTTCTTTTTTTCTGACAAAGAAATGGGATATCAATTTTATCGCACGAAGAATCTGCATAGTTTTGAAATTTAAAGATAATGATGCTATAAAATTTTTTCGTTTATTATAACTTCTTAATAATTGGTATAGTATTTACTATCGAAATATTTTTCTCAATGAAGATTATTTATTTTTGATTATTCGTTCACAGTTGAAAAATTTGGTTTAAATTTTACATAAATCATATGTCCCAAACAGTCCACACAAATTTTTGTGTTAATTTAATATAATATGGATATGTTAAATCGTGACACTAGTACTTTGTTAATATTTCAACACAAAATGAATGTAAATTTCATAGTAATTTGAAATAAATTTTGTATAAAATCAACATATTTTTAATGATAAAATTAACTTGGAAAAATGTTATTGACGGTCTGTAGCCACTCTTACTTCTATTATAGAATAAAATCAACATTTTTATTCTGTAAATTTTAACAGATAAATCCTGTCACTAATAATACGGAACATATCTATTATGTAAAATTAAAAATATGTGCACGTTGTGTTATTTTTATATTTTTTTTCAGTTATTTTAATAATTTAACATTTGAGTTCAATTAACACAACAGCAATATGTCAAATTAACACATGAATGTGGTAAATATTTAACACGAAAATTTTAACCGACATATTTTTTAACAGGAAAACACAAATTTTCCAACAGTGTTTCTTCACTCGACGATCTTTATCATTTTTCACGCATCGGTAAATTTCTCAATGATACGTTTTCGATATCAAAACAAGCGTTGGCGAATCAAGAATGATCACGCGAACACCGTCGGGGTTCACGTGCGAGGACGCGCAAAATAATAACGCGATAACCCGAGATGCCAAATTGGACGTTAGGACGGTAATGACCGTCGAATTACACGAAAACGACCGGCAAGCATGGCGAGCGGCGTTTCGTTCTCCCGGCTTTTTCGCTACGAAATTTCTTGCATCTGCAACGCGCTCGATTCAGCCGCGTGTGTTAAGGTACTCGGTATTTCACCCGCCTTAAGCGTTCCGTGCGTATAAATGTTAACTTCCGCGTGCGGGCAAGTGCGCGTGTAATCGTTTCTCCCGAATTCGACGCGTGATGATCACAAAGCGCGACCGGCAAAGAACATAATTGCATCGTCTTTTATACAGAGATGTACGACTTTTGCGCCCCGCGTGTATATTACTTATATTGAATACTTAAGTAAAGGAGATGTTAAAACATTTACCGAGCCATCACGTACTTCTAAGACTCATTGGAATTATGTTTCGAGCGATGTCGTGATGTAATGCGCGAATGAATTATCTGTAATTATACTATTCAACACCAAATTTACCTTAAATTTTATCAAGACATTTCTGGTAGATTTTTTTAGCGCTAATTACGAATCTGGCCGTAAAAATGGCGTATCACGTTTTTGAGAAAACCTCAGTCAAAGTTGCTAAAATAGGTGGTTTTGATACTTTTGCGTGAGTTATATCTTTCGATGGGGATGTGCTCTAGAAAGCAGCGACAGTTCAAAATGAAGCTCAAGACTCATACTTTATGATAAAAATGCCAGAAGTTCCAGGTAGGAAAGGTTTTCCTGAAAACAAGTGGTCGAAACATAAGAAACATTTGTCGCAGTGTCCCCCAGTCATACGTCTCTCCAATTGTCCGTTACTAAAATTAAAAAAAGAATCATTCTAATCATGAGTCGGTATATATAGGTTTGCCTGGTCACTCATCACTCATCACGTGTTGAAATTTCAAAATTAAAAATGGAGGATCCAAAATTGGCGGATCAAATTTTTGAAAAATCATTCGGATCATATTCGAACCTAACCTAACCTAATCATGGAAGTGGGTATGTGTAAGTTTTTGTGGTCGCTATCACTTAAGAACAAAATTAGAGTAGTTTTTGGCACTAGTATTTTAGTAACGGACAATTAGAGACGTATGACTGGGGGACACTATGATAAATGATGTTTCTTATATTTCGACCACTTTTTTTTAGAAAAACTTTTTCTGCCTGGGATTTCTGGGATTTTTATCATAAAGTATAAGACTTGGGCTTTATTTTGAATTATCGCTGCTTTCTGGAGCACGTCCCCATCAAAAGATATAACTCACACAAAAGTATCAAAAACCCCTATTTTAGCAACTTTGACTGAGATTTTCTCAAAAACTTAACATGATACGCCATTTTTACGGCCAGATTCGTAATTGGCGCTAAAAAATCTAACAGAAATGACTTGATAGAACTTAAAGTAAAACAAAAGTCTCGTTTTGTCGACCAATATTATTAGGAAATATCCACTTTTCTAATTTCCAATTTTCTCGCTCTTATTGAAGTCGAGAAATTGTAGATGTAACACAGATTTGTACAATTCAAAAAGCTAAGATAATTTTCTTTATATTTTGAAAACAATTAAGCCGAAAATTCCAGAGATATTAATACAACATATAGAACTTTCTTTACTAACAGAAATAAGCATAACGTTTTCTACATCGAAAATTGACATGTTGCTACAATTTTTGCGATCGAAAAGAGCTCGTGAAAAAACACGATCGATTGGCGAACGTAAAATCGCACGTGGTCAACAAAGTATATTCACGAAGCACCTTTTCACGTGATCCTCGAACGAGAAGCCGATGCAATGGCAGTGGAATAAAAATGTCCATTCAGTGTGCGTTTCGATTTCTCGTCTCTCGGTCGTTCAACCTGCTCCTCGGTTTCGCCTCTTCGCGACCTCGCAACCGCCCACTCGTCCGAAAATTGCACCTTTCAAATATCGGGGAGGCGCCTACTCGCTCGCATTCGCCTTTATCGCTCTGTTTTTTTTTCCCGTTGCCTCGAGGCGCCACTAAGAACCGGAAACACTTTGTCGAAAGATAACTATAATAAGAGCTTGCTTGCACAATACCTGGGAGAACATTGCGGCGGATACAAAGTATCATGCGTGATCCGATGTTTTGTCATAATTTCATTCTCTTCGAAATCTTTCTCATAAAACAGCAAGTGTACCCGAGAAGCAAAAGGCTTTAAAAATTAAAAAAATTTTTTTTTTTTTAGAGGAATTTGTGAAAAACACATTTCAAAATTATAGATAGATATTTTCAAGATAAATTCGTTTGAAATAAAATTTTTTTTCGCGTGATATATATAAAAATTTTATTAAGATATAAACTTTTTGATTAATTGAGATCTAAAACTCTTAAAGGGACTAGGCAATAGTATTTGTCGAAAATGAAGTCTTTTTGGGGGAATTTATTACAAAAAAATAAATTAAAATTGAGAATTGTCCTTTAACAAAATGTTTATTAGGATCATAAACTATAAAAAAAATTTTTTTTTTAGTTTAGAATATGCATTAAAAATGGCGCTGTAGATGGCTGATCGAAAAGGATTTTTAAATAAGTTTTACAGTGATAACTCAGATATAGAAGCTCAAATCGACTTAAAAAAAATTGAGCATGTTCACAATATGTATAATTTCGGACTGAACCTCTAAAAAGTCTGTGCAAACTTTAGTTTTTGAGAAAAAAAATCAAACAGGCGATTAAAATAGCGATTTTTTTTAAAAGTTCGTCGAAAAACTGATCTGTTTGATTTTTTTCTCAAAAACTAAAGTTTGCACAGACTTTCTAGAGGTTCAGTCCGAAATTATACGTATTGTGAGCATGCTTAATTTTTTTCAAGTCGATTTGAGCTTCTATATTTGAATTATCACTGCAAAACTTATTTCAAAATCCTTTTCGATCAGCCATTTGCAGCGCCATTTTTAATGCACATTCTCAACTAAAAAAATTTTTTTTTTATATTGTAGTTTATGATCTTAATAAATTAATAAAACATTTTGTTAAAGGACAATTCTCGATTTTAATTCATTTTTTTGTAATAAATTCCCCCAAAAAGACTTCATTTTCGACAAATACTATTGCCTAGTCCCCTTAATATATGAATCCATATGTAATGTGATCCAATTCCAAAACATACAAATTGGTTTAGCCGAAATGATGTCAGCAACGTTTCTCACTGTCTCGGAGGAATCTTAGGAGGATCTCGCGCGGATGAATTCTTGCGTACTGCGATTAATCCGGCACTCTCTTATTAGCGCCACCACGTGCACTCGTTTCATCCCGCTCCGTTGCTCGCAAGTCGCTTTTTGCCGCTTCGCCAGAAGCGCCGACGTACTTACGTGAAAGCCAACGGCCTGCGTTAAGTGCGATGGTAGCTGTTCTAAGGCTAAGGCCAAGGTTGTTTAAGGCATCTCTGTGGACAGAGATAGAATCTACATTTTTCTTTCATTCGTCTCACGTGTCGATTATACAATTAGAGGACCGCAACATCTTATGCTTTAATCCCTTTTTTTTTGCTTTGCGAATCACAAAAACACTCTGCTTTTGTAAAACAGTGAAGAATTAAAATAAATCTTATTTTTTTTAGATTTTTGAGAATTTCATTATTTACAAATTTATTACAATATTCTGATATTTTTATATTTATATTTATTATTATAATAAGATGTTTAGTAATTAAATAATTGATTTCTATATAACTAATTATGTAATTTCGCAAGTCTTACGAATAAAAATTATTTAGAAAGGATAAACTTCAAGCAACCAAGCTAATCGATGTTAATTGATATTAATGGGATAGAATGAAGCAGGAATTGATCCTTTCGACCCTTTAAATCACCTAATCGCAATGATTGCATTGTACGAAATCGCAATAAATTATCGTGTGGTAAGATTTATGTCGCTTAGAAAGTCAGCGGCGCACTTTTCGCAGAGAATCAGCTTTTTCGCCGACGTATAAATCACCCTTGTGAATATCTCGCTTTAGAAAGTGGTGGTAATCATTTGACTCTTTGACAGCGAATTTAAAAAAAACTTCGTTTTTACGCGAGAGCAAATCGTATTCACAGTGCATAATTTCTTTTTACGCGCGGGAAAAATCAGCATTTTTCAGTGTGATTAGAGATGAAAGTTTTTTGAAAATGGGATAAGAAATTAAATAAAAAACCGGTGTTTTTTGGTAATTTTGAAAAATAATGTCAGTTTTCTTCGAACAAAAGATGGTATGGGAATTAAATTAATTTTGTTTGGATCAATTTCAATGAATGTGGCTAAGCTGATTAATCAGTTCAGTTCGAATATTTTAAAACTGAAAAAAAACTTAACAAAGTTATGAAAAAAATCTAGAACGCCATAAAATGAATTTTTCCTTGTTTTTTTTAAATTTGTTCTTTTTTTTAAATAAAAATTTTTATTTTTTAACAAGATTATCGATGATGACCAAATTAAGTAATACTGAATTCTTACCGTGATTTAACAATCACATAAACATCATTAAACAAGTAGTAATTTATACCATTTAATATTTGTGCGTGCAAATAAAACGATAAAAATGCAGAATGATGGAATATTTTAATTTAAATGATTATGCAAACAAAACGTTTGCGTATTATCAAGATGCATTTTGAGTTAGTTAATATTCTATTTATTCAATACACACTTTGTAAAGCTTGTTCAATGGCTTGTAACATATCTCGTTGATAAATGGCGTTTCGTATTTCCTTCATAATAGTCGATATTCTGGGTGAAATTTATCTGGTTCTTTAACTCATAAATCTGTTTGTTCCGCGTTATAATCACTATATTGAACATAAATATATCGACTTCGCGCCATAAGTAATACTTCAAAAATAAATCTCTTAACTATTCGAGCATAACATTTTCTTCGGCTTTGATATAATCAGGTTCTTAAGACAATAAATATAAGAATACATTTAAAAATGTTATATAAAAATGTCAAATATTATTTGGCATTTTTCCATTATTCTTTATTTATCTTAATCGTTAATATAATATTGATAAGCGTTAATATAATTTATGTTTATAAATCTTTTTATATTTAATAATAATTATTTAGAATTTAATTAATATA
>NW_021849056.1:145553-155500 GCF_003651465.1 Formica exsecta | reverse complement strand
TCTTATCCCTTTTTAAAGTTAGTTTACCGAATAGATTGGAGATAAATCTGCACGTTTGTCCGAATATCGAGATGGAAGTTTGGATGTTAGTACAATGAGCCAAGATAGAGAAACTTTGTACCAGTTATATGTTGATAAAACTTGTTGCAAGTCGGCCCACTTACTCTAATCTTCTGGTGCTCCGTGGAACACACAGGTGTTTCACTCATTCGTTGAAGCATATACTGCAAACCACGAGTACATGTATTGATGAATGGCATATCAAGCCGCTAATGCCGTTAATGCGTCATCGATAAAGTTTTAAACACGAAAAAAATACTTTCCTTTTTCCAAAAGTGTGCATTAAATAATTTCTTATTACAATATCTCATCTAAAATTCGACCCTACTTCTCTCCTTTCGTTATAAAATTAACTAGATCAACTCTTTTTTGTTATTAATCAGATCGTCTGAAATTTATATTTATCTAAAAAAAAATCCACATATTTTTAAAAAATTGAAGTAATTTCTATTACTTCTATTTTCAGATATATGGATTTAAGACGAAAATTGGCTCTTTAATTATTTATAACGAGTTTTTAGTCACAAAATGATAGACATATGTGTGAAATAAGAGACAATCACGAGATAAAGTGAAGTATTTGGAAAATGTCGCTGGGGATGTGTATGTCTGTATGTGTGTATGTGTAAGTATTATGTGTCAGGTACATAATAGTATTATGAAATTATTTGTAAGTGAAACAGTAAATTTTACCTTTTGCCAAGGATGCGACTTAATTTGTGGAAATTTGAATTCGGTATAGTTGGGATTCATCTCACGTATCTGATCGCGCGTAGGTGTACCAAGGACTTTGATAATTTCTACCAGCTGATCGACGCCGCTATCGCCGGGAAATATCGGTTGGCCTAGCAACAATTCTGCCAGCACGCAACCTGCGCTCCAAACATCTATCGAGAAAATGAGAGAAAAATATATCAAGAAAATTAAACTAGAAAAGAGATGTAATAAAAATATAACCCTATTGTAAAAGAGTATTACAATATACTAATAACAAAATATAAAAATTAAAAAAAAAAAAATTGAATTTTCTACATTTTATCATGTGTTATGGAAGCCTAAGAGCTTAATTCTAGCAGGTATCTGCTAAAGATTAAAAAATGATAGAGCGCGTCTAAAGATGATTTCTCAAATTTTTAGATCGATCAAAATTTGTAGCTTACCAATCTTTGTAGTATAATCGATAGCACCAAAGATGAGCTCAGGTGCACGATAATAGCGACTGCAAATGTAAGACACATTGGGCTCGCCTTTCACTAAGTGTTTAGCCGAACCGAAATCGCATAGCTTCAAGACGCCGGTGTCCGGATCTAAGAGTAGATTCTGCGGCTTAATATCTCTGTGGCAGATACCCAACGAGTGGATGTACGCCAACGAACGGAACAGTTGATACATATATAGCTGCAAAAAAAAAATCAAAGCTTATCTTCATCTCTTTTATACTATATACTATATATATACAATATGTTATGACATAAGTTTACAAAATTTTTTTCTGTTCGACTATTAAAATTTTACATGATTTGAGTTAAGATCGGTGTAAGCCAGATCGGTTTCTATCTATAATATATGAAAATAATTTTGTACGAAAGGACTAATTATTTTAAATAATTTTTTTATTTAAATTAATGAATAAAGTTAAAAATTTAAATTATTTATTTATTAAGTTTAATTTATTTTAAAAAAAATTAAATAATTATTATTATTATTATAAAAATATAAATAGTAAAAATTGATAAATATTAATTAATATATAAAATTAAAATTACTTTGGCAGATAAGTGTATTAAGTTTAGAATTTAATTAATATATATATAAAATATTAAAAATATATAAGTAATAATTTTATATGAGTTTTATCAGTATATTAAATTAAATATATTAAATTTATTAATTTTATTAATTATGTTATTAGTAGGAGTTGCTTTTTTAACTTTATTAGAGCGTAAAATTTTAGGATATGTACAAATGCGTAAAGGTCCTAATAAGGTAGGAATTATTGGGATTTTTCAGCCTTTTAGAGATGCTATTAAATTGCTTAATAAAGAATTATTTTATGTTTATAAATCTAATTATAATTTATTTTATTTATGTCCTATATTAAGATTTAGTTTAATGTTAATAAGGTGGATATTATTTCCATATGTTACTAATATTTATTTTTTAAATTATTCCATATTATTATTAATTTTATTAATATCAATTAGAGGATATATTATAATTTTTATAGGATGATCATCTAATTCAATATATTCAATAATAGGATCTATACGATCTGTTTCTCAAATATTGTCTTATGAGGTAAGATTTATTTTTATTATTTTAATTTTAATGATTATAAGAGAGAGATATTCATTCTTAGATTTTATAAATTATCAGATTTATGTGTGATATTTATTTATTTTTTATCCATTATTTTTAATGTATTTTATTAGAGAGTATTAGCAGAGTTAAATCGAAGTCCCATAGATTTGTTGAAGGAGAATCGGAGCTTGTTTCAGGGTTTAATATTGAGTATTTTAGAGGGGGGTTGATTTTTTTAGCTGAATATAGAATAATTATTTTTTTTAGATTTTTGAGAATTTCATTATTTACAAATTTATTACAATATTCTGATATTTTTATATTTATATTTATTATTATAATAAGATGTTTAGTAATTAAATAATTGATTTCTATATAACTAATTATGTAATTTCGCAAGTCTTACGAATAAAAATTATTTAGAAAGGATAAACTTCAAGCAACCAAGCTAATCGATGTTAATTGATATTAATGGGATAGAATGAAGCAGGAATTGATCCTTTCGACCCTTTAAATCACCTAATCGCAATGATTGCATTGTACGAAATCGCAATAAATTATCGTGTGGTAAGATTTATGTCGCTTAGAAAGTCAGCGGCGCACTTTTCGCAGAGAATCAGCTTTTTCGCCGACGTATAAATCACCCTTGTGAATATCTCGCTTTAGAAAGTGGTGGTAATCATTTGACTCTTTGACAGCGAATTTAAAAAAAACTTCGTTTTTACGCGAGAGCAAATCGTATTCACAGTGCATAATTTCTTTTTACGCGCGGGAAAAATCAGCATTTTTCAGTGTGATTAGAGATGAAAGTTTTTTGAAAATGGGATAAGAAATTAAATAAAAAACCGGTGTTTTTTGGTAATTTTGAAAAATAATGTCAGTTTTCTTCGAACAAAAGATGGTATGGGAATTAAATTAATTTTGTTTGGATCAATTTCAATGAATGTGGCTAAGCTGATTAATCAGTTCAGTTCGAATATTTTAAAACTGGTTAATTTTGATTTTTATAATTCAATGGAATTTTTGATATTTTTTATTTTTAAAGTTTTATAAAAGTTAGAAAAATACTCTCTCAAGCAGAATTAAACTGTTATTATTTTTGTTATATTATGGACCAGAAACGAGAATAACACATGGAATCTGATACCTAATTTTAATACATTTGATGCTCATTTTTCAAAGCCGTGCATCAAAGATTAATAAATAAGCATTCAAATTAGATTTTTGCTATACATTTTTGAAAATGGACATTCTGAGTAATTAATGGGGTAAAAAACCCATTTTTGAGGGAGTAAAAAACAGTTTTTTTTTTTTACCAAGTTTTTTACCCAAAGTTTCTGTTTTTTCACTACTCTTTAAATCTCCAAGTATGATTGATATGTTAATCAAGAACATTTAATTGATAATATCTTATGACAATTCATATGAATAAATAATTATTTTCAATAATAACACAGAGCATTATCCAATTATTGCTCGTTCCTTCTATACTCGGACACGATACGGTGTTAATTTGCAGACAGTTATTTATTAATACAGTTAGCTTTGAAATACTGTGCCGTGACGAAAGCCGTGGACGCGGAAGCAGCCGGACAGGAAAATACGCGGTCGACGGCGAGTTTAATTCAACGATTTGCAACGTGTCTTCTCTGGGCGCGCTTTATATACTTTGTTGTAAAGACGTCAGCGAGCTGACAGCGCGCCAGACACTTGAAAGGGACGAGCCAGTCACGCTCGCAGATCAGATCCTTTGTCGGCCGTGCAATTAAGATAAGGACTCTCCTCGCAGGAGGAGAGAACGTTTCCTGTCACGGGGCGGCAATGTCGCCTCGCTCCGCGAGAGCCGCGAGAACACTTCGAAAGAAGTCGACGCTTCCAAGAAAGGGGTTGATTGGCCGAAGCGTGCTGTCTTCAATTTGCATAGCTATCATTCTAAATTGCGGTCTGGGAGGTCCGAGTACGGTTATTGTTGACGTAAAATCCCGTGCGAAATGATTCAGCGCAATAAAATAGAATTCATCTGAATAATCGTGAAAACTTCCGGAACTAGCGAATTCGTGAGATCTATTTACGGAGGAAATTTTTTGTAAAAGACTTTCGAATTAGTCGAATTAAAATTTAATATAAAATAATTATTTTTAAAAATATAAAAATAATTCATTTATATATATTCGATATCGCCTAATTTTTCTGAAAGTTTTAGCCTCGAGCATGCACGAACGAAATGACAGTAAACGTTAAATTCTGACGACTACCACAATATGATTACTCACAAGTGTCGAGGATGAATAGTAAAAGTAAGAAGCACTTAACTCACGTAGATTGTCACAAATCGAGTTAATCCTACTGCGTATGCGTACTCTGATGTATCTTGTTTAGACTACATTATTCAATACGTTGCGGTAGTTATCAATAACCCATTAGCATGTCATGATTGAATTAAAAGGCTTCTTGGATTGAATGACGGGATGATTAATAATCGAAATGTGTACGAATATCGTGTGGGCGCAGCTGTCACGATTCGAACCTTTGAAGGAGAATCCGATCGTACAAGTAGAACGGCCACTGTAAGTCGGCCACAGTAGGCAGTGTGTCTATTAATCCGTTGCTACATACGTTTTACGAACGAGAAATTGAATCCCAGAGCTGAATCTAATGATCTAATAGAGAGCGGATTTAATGCACGTGTTGCTTCTTGCTCACGCTAGTTATCTCCGTGATTAACAGATCGCGATCGAGGATAAACGCGATCGTGACCATACGTCGTTATTGTTTTCTCGAGTTACCCTATAGAATTGTAATCGGCTATTAATATTTATCAAACTCATAAATAAATTTTGCAGTTATATTTTACTTCAAAAATAAATTTGTCATATATTTTTAATATCTTGTTATCCGCCTTAGCTGTATCTTTCTCACTACTAGATATAAATTAGTAAGTAATAATGGAAAGAATTTCTCGATTCTCATAAATCTTTTTTTTTAGAATTCTGAGATTACGGGATATTTATCTCATACTTTGTCCAACCAATGGATATATTTCTGTTATCTTACACACCGAAAAGACCATAACTTACGACCTCTAGAAGAAAACTACTCCAATAATGTGTCAAAAATATGCCTCTCCTTAAGTAGTGTGTAGTGTTTCGATTTCGATGGAGAGACTCATGCGTCACAGATTATCGCCTTCCTATAACTCTTGCATGGAAAAGTCATGGGTTCTCGGGTACTATAATATTAATATTTTCTATTAATACAGATAGTAGATACATTATTTTATGTGAGACAATGCGTGTGTGCTTTATAATTTCATGCGACGATAGATTGCAACTGTCATTTAATTTAATGACGTCTCGATCCTATTTCATAAATAGCCAATGATGCATCGTTCAATTTCCATTGGAAATAGTGTGAAAAATCCCAGTTTCGCAAACGTCTCGCACGCTATTGTTATCAATTGGAGGATATCGCGCCCATTTGCGAGCGCGCCAAATGCAGAAGCATAGGCGGCAGCAGGAAGCGCGATTATCGTATAGAACGACTCACAATCACTATTGTTGCCATTGACAATCTATTGTGGGGATATTTAACGCGAGACACACAGCCACTATTTCGAGTTTATTATAGGGCGTGGTGCGGCCACGTGGTGGCATGTCGCTCAGACATTTAAATTGCATGCGTCGCGCGAGAGAGCGGCTCGCGTCTACCGCACCCGCGATCGCAAATCGCTTTGACGTTTACCGCGCCAGGTGCGCCGGACGTAAACAAAGAATGATTACCGTGTGTGTATTACGGTAGTCGCTACTCGCACCCTTTCATTGTACTATTTGCATTCTCCGTTGCATTCGTAATTATTCCTCGCGATGGAACGTTTCTGGCGCGTGGGAGAGTTAGCAGGGTGTTTACTCCTTAGAAAAATGGAAAATCTGGAATTTTCAGGGAATTTTTTTATACCTGGAGAAATCAGGGAATTCTTATGGAATTTTATTGGGTCTCAGGAAATTCTTAAAAAAATTCTCTCTGATAATTTTGCTCTTATATGAGTACTGTAACCAATCCATCAATAAGCCTAGTTGTAAATTATGTGTTTAAAATATATTATAAATATGTATATTGATCTCTCTATTTTTCCTATAACTCTTGCATGGAAAAGTCATGGGTTCTCGGGTACCTTATCGGCTTGAGAAACCACTTGTTATATGTATGTAGTAGGAGAGCGGAACCCATAAGTTCTTTTTAAGACCACAGATTGTAAGCTCTCACCCTCGAACATGCGCGCGCGCGCGCGTGCACACATACATAAATATATGTATGTACATCCTTAAAAAAATTCTCTCTGATAATTTTGCTCTTATATGAGTACTGTAACCAATCCATCAATAAGCCTAGTTGTAAATTATGTGTTTAAAATATATTATAAATATGTATATTGATCTCTCTATTTTTATATTTAATGTCTTAACAAAATATTGAATATGCAGTACATATTTTTTATTTTAATTTTGAGTGATAAAAAATGAAAATATTATACAAGTTAAAAATTTTTATCTTAACGAAAGCTATTCAGTTTTTTTTTTTTCAGTACCTTTGTAAATCTAGCACTTGAAACTTAAGTGGCTTTGTGTTTTCTCTTTGTACAAAAGAAAACCATTAGAAAATGCGTATACAATAAAAAAAGTCTTATTTTAGGAAATTGCACCAAAAAATCTTTAAAATATTTTTTTTATCTGGAAATTTGAAAAAAAAGAATACCTGGAAGATTATGGAATTTTCAGGGACTTTTTTTATAAGATTTGAGTAGACACCCTGGTTAGTGAAAAAATATTTGTACACAATATATGAACTCCACATTTTTTTGTTTATTATTTTATCGAATAATCATTTTTAACTTAATATGCGAATATTATTAATGCTTTAATTGGGGGTGATTACGATAACTGTGGCCCCCTATTTAAAAGGTCGTTTCTGAAGACATTTTTGCCGAGGAATACGGGAAAAATAGTAAAAAAAATTTCCGACCAATAGTTTTCGAGATATATCACTTTAAAGTATTGGACATGATAATAAAACTTTGCGAGGAAATTAAAATAAATAAAAAAATTAAGCCCCAAATAGGGGGCCACAGTTATCGTAATCGTGCCCTTTAATTTAACAATATACAAGTATGCATATTTATATTTGGAAGCTGAAAGTTTTGAAATTACGAATCTCTCGGACTTTTAGAAGCTAATCGTATAAAATAAGGATTAAAATTCTGCGCAATCGAAACATGATGCAGTAATTATAATGAACTCGATACGCGTCGAGACAGATTAGATCGTGCTTAATTGTAGCGATTTGGGTGCGAACGAGTGCCAATCGGCATTTCTATTAATCCCGCTCTTATCTCGATGACGTATCACGTCAAATTCTTTGACTGGCACGTTCGAGTAGCACGGCGCGTGACCATTAATATTACGCCTCGTTAATCCCACAGAGAGCGAGTCTGATTAATCGATTGATCCGCACCGGCGACCGGCTGACACCAATTACGGTCGCATCGGACAGGTTTTCGTTTTCGGCCCGATATTCGCCTCAGGACGTCACTTGCGCGAAACGCCAGATCGATAATCGATTTCTCCCAGTGTAAACGCACCTGTAATCTCGGACATCCGTGTAAATCGGGTAAATGAAACGTCGCGTCGTGATACATGTATAAATAACGCGACTGACAAACGAGATTCTTTCCACAATCTTATTAATAACAATTAAGATTTTAAAAGCAAAAAGACGAGTGGTATTTTTCTATCATATTTATTAGCTTTTGCGAAATTTAAGATTAATTATGATCTTTTAATTTACGAATCATATAAATCTTGAAAATGGGAAATTTTGGATTAAGATAGTTAAAATTTGTGAACATGAAAATTGTTATATATAGGGTGTTCCAGGTTAAGTCAATGAAACTTCAGGGTCTTATAGGAAATTGAATTTGGACAAAAAAGTTCCGATAAACATAGGTTCAGTATTCATGTGAAAAAAGAAACGAAATAAATCTGATGGGTAATTAAATAACAAACTAAATTACACCAATTTCGATCTTTCTTTGTGTAAACGCTACATTCGTAGTGCAAATGCAAACATAAAAATGTTCTTATTAAATTTTGATCGTAACTGATTACCAAAGAGTTTATTAGCTATAATTTTTTAACGAAGCATTTCTGGACTTTTGTTTATAGGAACTTTTTTGTTCCAAATTCAATTTCCTATACCTGAAGTTTCATTGATCTGACCTGGAATACCTTGTATATATATATTATTGTACTTGCAAAACTTATATATATATATACATATATATATATATATATATATGTATATATATATAAGTTTTGCAAGTACAAAAATGTCTAAAAGTTTGAAGCTTGTGAAGAGAATATGAATTGTCCATGATGCGATAGCCTTAAATTTATTAAATTGAACGTAAGTAGTCTTGAATATATGAAGGAACTTATATAAATGCAGAGACTTGTCATAATCGACATGAAGAAAGTGCTGCAGTGTCGGACCGTGTTAACGTGCTTATAAACACACTTCAATTCAATGACAGTATACAGCCCCGAGGTTGTACTCCATATGAAGAAAATTAACTTTGACAGTTTGAAGTGCCGGTCACGACCATTTCTTTTCGCTGTCTCAATAGGATAAAAATATCACCAGCCGTCTGGAAAGCATACACGGTTCTTCTTCTCTGCCGATAGTTAAGGTCGAGGATCCGGGAACAAAGTGCTAAAAATCTTGAAATTTGCCATATTGCACGCACTACATCCGAGACCGAAGTTCTTGACCAAATAAAGAGGATGGTCCGTTAAAGAAATCTTTATTGTAGTCACAACTTTTGGCTAGCTGTTTCACATCGGTTTCGGTTTCTTTGGAAGAAATCTTTTTTTTTTTTTCTCGACATGCTGAACACACATGTGACTTTAGATCTATAGAACAGTTAAACTCGAAACATCGACATTTCTTAACAAATGATTTTTTTTCTTTTTCTTCTTTTTTTTCCTTTTCTTTTCTCTCCCTCTTTTTTTTTCACTTTTTGCCGGGAACGAGCGTATTTTATTCAACAATATATTAAGTAATGGAGATATAAAACAATCCGCGATTTTAGACGATATATACATCGATATATGCTCGATAATTTATTATAATTATTATCGGCTATCGAGTCTCCGCCACGTCAAGTGCTAATTTATTGCATGTATCGCCAACGGGACCTCCGCAATTTCTATTCATATCTTACGCACACGCATATTTTCATAGACGCCGCCGACTCTCAAAAGCGAGTAGGTTTCACGACAAATGACGCAACACAATAAAATGTGAGCCCACTGAGGCCGTTTCCGAACCAATATTTTACCTCGTTCCGATACTGGTATTTCGTTCTTGATTTGTTATTTCACACTATTTCTTATTTGTAGATGATACTGATGATTGCAAAGAAATTTATGTAATGGCTATGAAAGTACAATATTGTTGATGCACGTGCATGTTTTTTTAAAGAGTATTAATGTATAAAAAAATTTTTTTAAATTAAAATTAATTTAAAAAAA
>NW_021849056.1:141530-145284 GCF_003651465.1 Formica exsecta | reverse complement strand
TTACTTAAAAAATAATTTTTTTTTTTTTTTTTAATCTGGTCCCGAAATATTACACCTAACAATCCACAATTAATTATCATAATCGTCAAAAAAATTCTTGAAAGTCACTTCGGGAGCTCGGGTTACCTCATTTTACATCGCCAAGCGAGAGTTGGACTTGAATCCGGTCGAAAGTTTGCTTGCTCGCCTTGTGTAGGCACGTATATATATTTCTTTTGGTGCTCACCGGAGGATACGATCCTCGAAACACGGATGAAACAAGCCGTGGCTGGCTGAACTATTAGTCATAAGGACCACCAAGCGCGGTTCAGTTTCATGTGGGCTAAACCGCATCGGAATATTTTGTAAACACGTTATCATGAACACGAGAAGAAACGGGGCTCTTAAGTGTGGCTCGTCGAATCCTCCGACAGGGCACACTGCACCTATTAGCGGAACAGAAAATTCCTTCTGAGAGGGCATGGCTCAACTGAGTCTCGTTTGATTCTCGAGAGGAAGGAGTCACTCCTTGTCGAACAATGAGCTTGTTACGCGTGTAACGAACCGAAACGAACAAATGATGCTGACGTCGTCATTGTTTTTCGATGTAATAGTAAACCTGCACTACATTTATATAGTTTGCTTTAAGTTATACAGCGTATATATATTGCTAGAAATATTGACAATTCGACTATTAAAAAAATATTAATCACCTAAAATGATCACCGAAAACATGACGTCACGGATTTTATCATAATCGAGCGTGATAATGTTGAGACGCATCGTAAAAATAAATTCGGAAATAATATAATCTTATTTTTTTTTTGTTCTTTGACTTTCTTCGCTTGAAAATTTTATTACCGGAAAATTTGACTATTTGGGTATAATAGTAAATATTTGTATATATATATATATATTTTTCTCGTATATACGTATATAGACTACAGAGGTTTTCTCTTTCTCTCTTTTTCTCTCTTTTCCCTTCTCTTTCTTTCTCTCTTATACTCTCTTGACGAGAAAAAAAATTCACAATAAAAAGAACTATCACTGACTTGAATAATAAAATTCTAGAATTTATATTATAATTCGAATATCTTCTAAAAGACTTACAAAATTTAAAATTATTGACAATTATATAATTATATATATATATAATAAATTATATATAATTTAAAATTATTTAATTTCTAATGTAATAAAAATAGATTTAAAATCACATTTAATAATTAAATTAATAAAGTATCGTGATATTAAAATAATGAAAAAAGATTTCATACATTTTCATTTATTATAAGATAAGTCACACTAACAATAAGATATAATAAAGTTATACATTAATTAAAAATGTCTTAAAACTATTACTACGCTTTCTAATATTTTCCTCGTCTCATCTCTCTCGTAACATCTGGAAATAATCGATTTGGGCGGCGACAAATTTGCAAACGGCGTCGTACAGTTAGGATTATACGGCGACGTAATTCTAATAATAACGGCAACCTCTTGGGTGATAATTACCAGAAGCCTTTACTACCGCGACGGCGTAAACTTCATCGAGCGTAAACCGATGGCGAGGTCGTTCTACGTCTCCTGGTGCATTCTGCCGCATGCAAATCACGCGGTGTGCCGTTGCGTCGTCGTCTTACCTCTCGCGCGACGTTATTGCGTAGGCTCGCACACGCACGTGGACACGTGCGTCGCGCCGCGGCGCGCCGGCCGGCGAGAAGATGGGACAGGAGTTATTTCTGTCGTCATCAGTCACTCGTAGCGGGCTTAAAGTCCTCACAGCGGTGAACGAGAAGAGAAGAGGAAGCGAGGAGCATAGAGCAGGAAAGGAGACTCCGATTTCGTGCGCGGACATGATACAATGCCGCGGCCTCTGCTCCTTTTCTGGAATCACCGCGATTCTCCCTCTCGCCGTGTTGCAACTATTATGGGAAGAGAGTGTATGTATGTACATGTAAGAGAGAGAGAGTTGAAGTGTATGAGAGTGAGATGCAAAGAGAAGGGAAAGCGATGGAGGCAGTAGTAAAGGGAGAACTCTTTTAAATTTGAAAATGTTTTCTTAGCAAACACTTAAATGGATGACTAATTATAGAAGTACTTAAATTATATAATTAATTTCGACGATGTAAATTTTGAATATATGAATAAATGGAATAAAATAAAACGTATAAGTTTTCAATTAACTATATTTGAACAGATACGGTGGATACTTTTATTAAAATGTTTTTCTAGAATATTTTTTTCCCCATAATTGTAATAAATTTTTTTTGTATTCTGATTTTTCAATTTCCCTAACATTTGCGATTATCACCGTAAAAAAAAAAAAAAATAAAATGTTCGTATTCATGGGGTGGCGTCTCGCTTGAGTTACGCAATCCGGTCGTAAATGCGCGCGCACGTCTTGGGTGACAGGTCAATTCGAGAGCGGAAGGATACGTCACATGCGCTCACAATAAATGGCTTCGTAGTAAAGGTTCTCGAACCAAGCCTCGGCCAATTTTCCGATCACTCCTCCTGGGTCTCTCCTCTTACATGTCAACACAGAAACGGACCACGCCTATGTTCAGCACCTAGCATGTTTGCTATGCATCGGACATGTATCCAGTGTTATAGCACGTCGAACGCGCCTCCTTGAAATTCGCGGAGCGATCGTTACAAGGATAGTTGCAAGGTGCACCGGGAAAAACGGTCGTGATTCAGGATAATCGACGGTTGCTTCGAAGACTGGAAAAATGGTACGTGTTACCTCGAACTCGATCGTTAGGATTTAAATCGTTCGTTGAATTTCCAGGAGAACGAGGAGTGAAGGTAAAATATGTGGGATGTGCTGCGATGAAAGCTATTCTTGGCATGAGGAATGTGGCAATGGTTAATGTTTTTCGAGAAGACAATAAGAGTTGCGCTAAAATTGTCAGGTTACAAAAACCGATAATGACAATATCTTGCCACAAACAACTTTTATTAGATTTTTATCGAGCTCTCTCTGCGCAAAAAAAAAGCACACAATATATTTTACATACATATATATTGCAATAACATATACAGGGTGTTCCAGGTCAATGAAATTTCAGGGTCTTATAGGAAATTGAATTTGGAACAAAAAGGTTCCTATAAACATAGGTCCAGAAACGCTTTGTTAAGAAGTTATAGCTCATAAACTCTCTGTAAATAATTAGTTATGATCAAAATTTAATAAGAATATTTTTATGTTTGCATTTGCAATGTTTGCACTACGAATGTAATGTTTACACAAAGTCCATCGAAAAGTGGTTTTTTCAAGTTTCTGCTTTTGTCGTTGTTTTGAGCTTGTTTTCTTTTGAACGCCTTTCTGGAACACCCTATATACATACAATATAACAATAATAATAATATATAATAGAACAATAATAATAATATATAATAGAATAATAACATATATATAAATAATATAATACATCACACACAAAGAATCTCTTTGGAAATATTTATATCATAGAGCATTGATTTTTTTTTTTGACAATAGGAGAAATATTTGCATATTATTAGACGCTTTTAGAACAAGATGTCATTGTGTTTTCGCTTGCTCATTCAAACAACATCCTAGTCGCGAATAGGAGCGGTTTGGCAGACTGCAGCCCGACACGCGCACAATGCGTGTCTGCTCGTTTTCCGACGAACGCGCGCCCAGTTGCTTTCTTTCTACGCGCGCATAATGCACGCAGTTTGGCGTAAGCAGCACGTCCGGGAGATTTCTGCCACGTTGTTCTTGAAATAGGGAGCTACGTGTGCGCGG
>NW_021849056.1:135192-140927 GCF_003651465.1 Formica exsecta | reverse complement strand
AATTATTTAATTTCTAATGTAATAAAAATAGATTTAAAATCACATTTAATAATTAAATTAATAAAGTATCGTGATATTAAAATAATGAAAAAAGATTTCATACATTTTCATTTATTATAAGATAAGTCACACTAACAATAAGATATAATAAAGTTATACATTAATTAAAAATGTCTTAAAACTATTACTACGCTTTCTAATATTTTCCTCGTCTCATCTCTCTCGTAACATCTGGAAATAATCGATTTGGGCGGCGACAAATTTGCAAACGGCGTCGTACAGTTAGGATTATACGGCGACGTAATTCTAATAATAACGGCAACCTCTTGGGTGATAATTACCAGAAGCCTTTACTACCGCGACGGCGTAAACTTCATCGAGCGTAAACCGATGGCGAGGTCGTTCTACGTCTCCTGGTGCATTCTGCCGCATGCAAATCACGCGGTGTGCCGTTGCGTCGTCGTCTTACCTCTCGCGCGACGTTATTGCGTAGGCTCGCACACGCACGTGGACACGTGCGTCGCGCCGCGGCGCGCCGGCCGGCGAGAAGATGGGACAGGAGTTATTTCTGTCGTCATCAGTCACTCGTAGCGGGCTTAAAGTCCTCACAGCGGTGAACGAGAAGAGAAGAGGAAGCGAGGAGCATAGAGCAGGAAAGGAGACTCCGATTTCGTGCGCGGACATGATACAATGCCGCGGCCTCTGCTCCTTTTCTGGAATCACCGCGATTCTCCCTCTCGCCGTGTTGCAACTATTATGGGAAGAGAGTGTATGTATGTACATGTAAGAGAGAGAGAGTTGAAGTGTATGAGAGTGAGATGCAAAGAGAAGGGAAAGCGATGGAGGCAGTAGTAAAGGGAGAACTCTTTTAAATTTGAAAATGTTTTCTTAGCAAACACTTAAATGGATGACTAATTATAGAAGTACTTAAATTATATAATTAATTTCGACGATGTAAATTTTGAATATATGAATAAATGGAATAAAATAAAACGTATAAGTTTTCAATTAACTATATTTGAACAGATACGGTGGATACTTTTATTAAAATGTTTTTCTAGAATATTTTTTTCCCCATAATTGTAATAAATTTTTTTTGTTTTCTGATTTTTCAATTTCCCTAACATTTGCGATTATCACCGTAAAAAAAAAAAAAATAAAATGTTCGTATTCATGGGGTGGCGTCTCGCTTGAGTTACGCAATCCGGTCGTAAATGCGCGCGCACGTCTTGGGTGACAGGTCAATTCGAGAGCGGAAGGATACGTCACATGCGCTCACAATAAATGGCTTTGTAGTAAAGGTTCTCGAACCAAGCCTCGGCCAATTTTCCGATCACTCCTCCTGGGTCTCTCCTCTTACATGTCAACACAGAAACGGACCACGCCTATGTTCAGCACCTAGCATGTTTGCTATGCATCGGACATGTATCCAGTGTTATAGCACGTCGAACGCGCCTCCTTGAAATTCGCGGAGCGATCGTTACAAGGATAGTTGCAAGGTGCACCGGGAAAAACGGTCGTGATTCAGGATAATCGACGGTTGCTTCGAAGACTGGAAAAATGGTACGTGTTACCTCGAACTCGATCGTTAGGATTTAAATCGTTCGTTGAATTTCCAGGAGAACGAGGAGTGAAGGTAAAATATGTGGGATGTGCTGCGATGAAAGCTATTCTTGGCATGAGGAATGTGGCAATGGTTAATGTTTTTCGAGAAGACAATAAGAGTTGCGCTAAAATTGTCAGGTTACAAAAACCGATAATGACAATATCTTGCCACAAACAACTTTTATTAGATTTTTATCGAGCTCTCTCTGCGCAAAAAAAAAGCACACAATATATTTTACATACATATATATTGCAATAACATATACAGGGTGTTCCAGGTCAATGAAATTTCAGGGTCTTATAGGAAATTGAATTTGGAACAAAAAGGTTCCTATAAACATAGGTCCAGAAACGCTTTGTTAAGAAGTTATAGCTCATAAACTCTCTGTAAATAATTAGTTATGATCAAAATTTAATAAGAATATTTTTATGTTTGCATTTGCAATGTTTGCACTACGAATGTAATGTTTACACAAAGTCCATCGAAAAGTGGTTTTTTCAAGTTTCTGCTTTTGTCGTTGTTTTGAGCTTGTTTTCTTTTGAACGCCTTATCAGAATTAAATGAAATTGGTGTAAATTAGTTTGTTATTTAATTACCCGTCAGACTTATTTTATTACTTTTTTCAAATGAATGAAGGATTTCGAAGTTATTTTTAAAAATCATCAAAAAAAAAACATGATTTTTCGAAATTTATTAGCTATAACTTTTTAACAAAGCGTTCCCGGACCTATGTTTATAGGAACTTTTTTTTCCAAATTCAATTTTCTATAAGATCCTGATGTTTCATTGATCTGGAATTTTTTTTTTTTGACAATAGGAGAAATATTTGCATATTATTAGACGCTTTTAGAACAAGATGTCATTGTGTTTTCGCTTGCTCATTCAAACAACATCCTAGTCGCGAATAGGAGCGGTTTGGCAGACTGCAGCCCGACACGCGCACAATGCGTGTCTGCTCGTTTTCCGACGAACGCGCGCCCAGTTGCTTTCTTTCTACGCGCGCATAATGCACGCAGTTTGGCGTAAGCAGCACGTCCGGGAGATTTCTGCCACGTTGTTCTTGAAATAGGGAGCTACGTGTGCGCGGATGGGGGGGGGGGGGGGGGGGGGGGGGGCTTACTGGGACTTGTACAGATTCGTCATCGGACCCAGAACGAACGAACGAACGAACGAGCAAAGCGAGGCTTCGCCTTTTACGTACCCGACATTTGTTTTGTTAGGGAGTTTCTAGTGTGTGAGAGGGACGAGATGGCTTGAGGGGCGTGGGATGGATTAATCTTGATAATAATTTTAAACGCGATATGTAAAATAAAAAATTGCTGGAAATTAATAAATTAATATTATTCAATTTAATTAAAATTTCTCGTTTGTCCTAATTTTCAATTTTTCTTATTTTACAAATAATAAATAAATATGTTAACAGATTTTTATATTAGCGAATTATTGATTAATCAAAACAACAGGATTAATTAAAAACTGTTGAATAATTACTAATAATAGAACTATTTAATAATTGAAAATTATTAATAATAATTAAACTATTGAATAATTGGTATTAAATGATATTTTGATAATTTTGTTTGTGTTAGCATCAATTCGGCTACAGGATAATTTTGACTAATACAGATTTATTATGATTGACAGTTGCGCATGGAAGAAAGAAAACCTAATGAAAAAATGGCAGAAGGTTCGTTAACGACGTGAAATATTGCAGCGCGTTTAGCGTAGTCTGATTAGCGCCCGGTACATCGTTAACGATCTTTTTTCCCGATAGCACCTGCACGTGAACGTTAACAGGGCTGTTATTAAATATTATTTAGGCAAACGATACCGCGAAGGATCATTATTTTCCGCTCACGTGATGGCGTATAATCCACGCGAGGCGCGAGCATTAATCAAAAGTGTGATGGATCACGAGTCATCCACTCGCAAATAATACTGACAAAACGCAGCGATTTTTGGCCGGACAGAACGCATATATCCCATATAACACATATCTTAAATCTGAGATCAAAATCAAGATTTTATTGTAAATATTTTATTGTAAACAAAATCAAGATGTTACAATGCAAGAGAAATCTCGATATTTGTAAAATCAGAATAATTTAGGAGTATTTGGATATTTGTGTTTTATTTAAAAATTCCAGAAGAGCTATGATATATGAAGGAAATGATAAAGAGTTATATTTTAACAGTCATGTTTCCCAAATAATAATAAGTTGAAGTCTAAGAATGATTTATACGTGTATGATCTAATTTAGGCAAATTAAAAAGAGTAGGACACATTATTAAGGATGTTTTGGTTATACAATAATAGCAAAAAACTGTCAAAATTAAAAAAAAACACATATTTTTTACTGTTCTTTATACTGTTTAAAAAATCAAATAAATAAATCCAGATTATAAAAAGAATTAAAGTATCACAAAATAATGTGGTTTTTAACCGCGTCTTCGTAAAAAAAAATAGTTGTAATTAATATTTCTCTTAATTTATGGCAAAAACTTTTGATCGTGAATATCACCTGAAATCAACTGAAGAAACAAAAAAAAACGAGTAACTTGCAGAAAAAAGAGAAAGAGAGATAATAATTTTCTACAATTTTTAGTAAATAACTTTTAAACGAGTAAGTGGATCTAAATCAAGTTTTGCACAAATATTTATTAGAGTTTTCTTAATATATGTGAAAATTTTTATTTCGTTAACAATGTTTTTTTTTTGTCGGACTTGTCAATAAATGCTGCAATACGCGATTTTGAGAATCAATACTAACTTTAAACTTAAATAATTTGCAAACCGTTAAGAGAATTGTGCTCAGATTTTGCACAGATATTAAGAAGAAATAGTAGAACACTTTACTGCTTTACTGAAATTTTCATGCTTCTGTCAATGTTTTGACATATGACACATACATCCTTAAAGTTTTTGTCAATCGGCACGAACGAGGAAGAGCCTCGACCGAACTGCTTTTTTCCGCTGCAATTTCCGCGATGATCAATTCATTATCACCGGCGCGGCGTGTAGCAAAGTGTCTTTTATCTCTCGCGGATAACTCGTCACGTTTCTTATATCGCCGTGCATTCGTGTAAGCCGTTCGATCTTGCGCGGAGAAACCGACGGAACCTGTTCGCTGCATCTCGTTGCAGCATCTCGGGCTTGTTCGCGCGCGCACGACTGGTTTCGCGTTGCGCTCTGTCAAAACCTGTTGATGGATGCGTCGCCTAGCAGAAAATGACGGGATCGTCCGCGTCGCTTCGATTACACAGTCTCTTTTTTCCTTTGTCGTGTTAGTCAGTTCTCCTGACCGCGGAGATGTTGCGCCCGCGAAAAATTGCAATTTTTCGATGTATTGTAATTATAACTGACGATTGGTCGGATTAATTACACGCGCGCGTTTGTACGTTATAATTGACATCTCTGATCGATTGAGGTTTATGTTCCGGAATCTCGAACGCCATGCATTTCTTATAAAATTCTCAATTGTCAGAAGTTTGATTAATGTAAAATTATAATTTATTAAGGAGCAAGGATACAGCTTTAACACTCACTCTCTTTTTTTCTCTCCCTCTCGTTTGCGAATTAAAAAAAAATGGTTATTCGTATTCATTATTTATATAATGAATTATTTAATTCATTCTATTTAGAAATGGAAAGCAGCAATTTATAAACCTGTCTAATAAAAATGTCAAGAGATGAAACATCTCGGAAGACTAATGTAAAATTAGCTTTTCCCGCATGAATTTTCCACATGAAATGAATTTATGAGATGCTAATATACCTTCAACCTCACAGCAGATGTTTGCCAAATAAACATAGGAAACGGCTGGAGCCTGACACTCGCGATGATTTATCGGCGCCACATAATATACCGATTCGTCAATAAAAGGCACCAGTAAAATCTCGTAAAACGAAACTAAAAAAAGAATTTTAAAAAAGTTTTAAGATCGCGCGACTTTATTTCGGATTCTGACGAAAGTTTTAATGGTAACACAGTTAGCAGAGCCTTGAAAAAAACACATTGCCTCAATTTTATATCGGCAGTAAATTATAACAAGTCTCATAGCACTAATAAAAAATTCTCAAAACTCATGATAATATAATTATATGAAATTACATTTAATAATTAATTAT
>NW_021849056.1:128195-132559 GCF_003651465.1 Formica exsecta | reverse complement strand
ATTTAATAATTAATTATTTAATAATAATAAATTATATTTAATAAATTAACTATAAATATAATATAAAAATTTTTGAAACAAATTCATGTATTATTATGCGATTTATTTTCTTTTATTATCAAACTCGATTTGATAAGAATTCTTTAATTTTTAATAAATTAACTATATTTAAAATATAAAAATTTTTGAAACAAATTCATGTATTATTATGCGATTTATTTTCTTTTATTATCAAACTCGATTTGATAAGAATTTCTTTCTTTAATTTTAGTTCCAAGAGGACCGTACAGTCATCGTTCAGTCCTCAACAAGAGTTTGAAAAATGGCGGTCTCTTTCCGTCTACGTTCAACGTTGCCGCGAAAGCGGATATATTCGTAAATACGACATGCGGCGAGGAGGGCCCAGAGACCTTTTGCAAGCCCTCGGAGTTGTCGAGATGCGCCGTTTGCGATTCTAAGAGTCCTGATCCTGGCAAGAGGCACAACATCAGCAACGTCCTCGATCCGAATCCTGGCAGATGGTGGCAGAGCCCTACGTTGGCCAGAGGCGATCACTACGAATACGTGACGATTCTCCTAGATCTGAAACAGGTAAGTTTTCGTAATTATTTTTTGACGAATGCTGAAAATTTTGAAACAAATTGTTTCAGAAATTTTACGTAATTTTACGCAATAAACAACATATGTGAAATTTTTGCATCTAGAGAAATGGGGGGATTCGCTTTTTAAAAGACTGCTTTGCAGTTTCATTCATTATCTTTGTATCTACATTTCACTTTCGTCCCATTTTCTGAATACGCCTATTCTCGAAACTCCTATGGGTTCGCATTACATCACGTTAAAGGGCCTTTGTTCCCGAAAAATCGTAAAACCTTTTTCCTCTCGTTAGACGCGTTTCTTGCATTATGCCCTTTGGTTCCAATTTATGTCGTCCGTTTGATGCCGACAGAGCCGAAACAGACTGAGAAAGGGATAGATGCGAGAAACGAGAGAGAATAGAATAAGAAAATCAACAGACTCGCGTAAAATGAAACAGAGAAAGATACCGATAGGAGGAGGGGACGGGGAGAGAGACAAAAAGGATAGGGAAGCTGGATCCCTTTAGAGGATTCCTTTCCGAAAATTTACGTGGCTGCTCGAAGGCATGTCCATGTGGCCCTTCGCCCTTTAACAAATTGCGAACGGCGGTAGAGAAAAACGTTTTAACGAGCATGGCGGTTCTTTTTGCTTCCTCATAGAGGAAGCTTTGTTTTTTTTTTTAGGGTCGGTAATGACGACGTAGCTCTAGAGTACTGCGAAATGGATCTGCAGAATGTGTGGAAGTGTCGATACGACAGGCAAGGGTGAGCTAAATTTTGACGAGGGGGTATTTTATTCCAAGCATAAAAAGGCTTCTAAAAAGCGTCGTTTTTATTCTGAAATTTTATACGTGATTTTTTAACATGAAATCAAACTTCCGCAAATATTATAAGAAATTTTGTAAGAGAGTAAAAATATAAAACTTGTTAATACAAATATTTATTTATTTATTTATTTAGTATGATATATGGGAAGGTCCATTTACAGACAAAAATAAAACAGAAATTAATTTGAGTATACAAATAAGAATAAATAAAATTAAAAAATAAATAAATAATATTTTTTGTTCAAGAATATTTGGTGAAAAAATAATTTCACGTGTAAAACTTCGTTTAATTAATAAAAAATTAATATTTGCTCGAATTTTGCAATTTTTTATATTTTTATAACAAAACTATGATATATACAGTATGAAAATTAATACAATACATTTGCATATTTATTTAGATTGTTCACAAAAATTGTAAGTTGCATTTTGAACCTTAGAAATACACCGGGTGGTAATTAAAGGTCAATTGTTCCAACGTTCGACGAACGCGCACGTGCAATTTGTTAATTGATCCTTCATATCCATACAATATGATAGTCGGAGGGTCCTGAGTATAATTGATACGTTAATATGCTCGTAAAACCCGCAGCGTATCACAATAATGAACACGTTAAGATAGGCGAAATCACGATGTGTAATTAGGAGTTGAAGGACCGCAATCTTGTGGGCCCTTAATTGGATTCTGATTGCGAACCTAATCCTTTCTCCCCGTTCAGGATATCTTCCGCGTCGTGGGTGTGTCGTTTCACAAAAGCCGATTCTCCTGTAACGATCCATAATTAAGAGACCTGATTGAACGAAATTAATACCAGGCGCGCAATAGAATTTTCCATTCTTAAAAAATAAATTTACTTTTGGCGTAACAGAAATGATGATCGGGTTTTTAATGATCATTGACGATGGCCTCGCACAATTATAATTCCACGTCGCGAATGTATAATTATACTGTAGGCATTTGCTACGAGAGAATTAAAATCGCGCGGTCGCGATATAAATTGTGTTATTAAATACAAAGTTCAATGTTGACGATAATATATTATCAATATTTAATTAAGTGGAAAGACATGGCCAATGAGAAAATCGTAACGTTAATGTTAAAGATAATAAAATTAATTTTTATTATCTCATAATCGATCTTATACAATTTTGCAACACGTAATGAATTAATTAATTAAAATTAATTACGATACGTTATATGAAGGGACATATTATGAACTATTTTGAAAGATAAAGAAAAAGATAGTACACGCAATGCTTTTTTCTAAAAAGTAAGAACTTGAAATCCATAGCCCGAGGTATTTCTCTTCGGATGATATAATCCTGTGAATTTCTCGTTGCATTCTTGATAAAGAGAAGATAGCCGGCGATTTATTGCGACATTTTTAAATTACGACTCGTGGATATCGGGAATGATTATGCTAATCGGCGAATAAGTGGTACGCGGGAGAGTATATTTATGATCCTTGTTAACATTCATTGCGCTTATTAATTTTACAGCCGTCCAGCGTTACTCGTGATTGTTTCTTTAATCTCGCGAATCAGCGTTAAATCATGATGCACCAATATTGTTGTTGTTATTGATGTTATATTGCCTTTGTAATTGTGAACTATGACTATCCAAATCGGAAAAAAAACGGTAATCACTTCAGCATCCGCGAAAATTGTGACGATCTAAAATTAATATTAGCATTACATTAATTTGGAATAGCACTTTAATAATTTTTCCTAAAATTGAGAAAGGAAATATAAGTTATTTTATTTAGTTACTGAAAATAATTTTGGAAAGATTTAATACAAATTTGATAATATTATTTATTATTAATTCTGTTATAATAACGAAACTAAAAATAATTTTGGGAAGATGTAATAAAAATTTGATAAGATTATTTATTATTAATTCTGTTATAATAACGAAACTAAAAATAATTTTGGGAAGATGTAATAAAAATTTGATAAGATTATTTATTATTAATTCTGTTATAATAACGAAACTAAAAATAATTTTGGGAAGATGTAATAAAAATTTGATAAGATTATTTATTATTAATTCTGTTATAATAACGAAACTAAAAATAATTTTGGGAAGATGTAATAAAAATTTGATAAGATTATTTATTATTAATTCTGTTATAATAACGAAACTAAAAATAATTTTGGGAAGATGTAATAAAAATTTGATAAGATTATTTATTATTAATTCTGTTATAATAACGAAACTAAAAATAATTTTGGGAAGATGTAATAAAAATTTGATAAGATTATTTATTATTAATTCTGTTATAATAACGAAACTAAAAATAATTTTGGGAAGATGTAATAAAAATTTGATAAGATTATTTATTATTAATTCTGTTATAATAACGAAACTAAAAATAATTTTGGGAAGATGTAATAAAAATTTGATAAGATTATTTATTATTAATTCTGTTATAATAACGAAACTAAAAATAATTTTGGGAAGATGTAATAAAAATTTGATAAGATTATTTATTATTAATTCTGTTATAATAACGAAACTAAAAATAATTTTGGGAAGATGTAATAAAAATTTGATAAGATTATTTATTATTAATTCTGTTATAATAACGAAACTAAAAATAATTTTGGGAAGATGTAATAAAAATTTGATAAGATTATTTATTATTAATTCTGTTATAATAACGAAACTAAAAATAATTTTGGGAAGATGTAATAAAAATTTGATAAGATTATTTATTATTAATTCTGTTATAATAACGAAACTACACATAGAAAAATATTATTCTATTCCTAAGTAAAATGATTACTCAGTTTACTTTACTTCTTTTAAGTAACAGTTATCTTTAACAAAGAATATTTTCTTAATAATAGTCTTAAAATAGACTTGTCACAAATTTTAGAAATAATCATTATCATGTATTCAAAAAAAGTAAATATTTTCTTTTGAAGAATATTATAAAATTTTATCGAAGAAAAG
>NW_021849056.1:105594-128096 GCF_003651465.1 Formica exsecta | reverse complement strand
ATTTAATAATTAATTATTTAATAATAATAAATTATATTTAATAAATTAACTATATTTAAAATATAAAAATTTTTGAAACAAATTCATGTATTATTATGCGATTTATTTTCTTTTATTATCAAACTCGATTTGATAAGAATTTCTTTCTTTAATTTTAGTTCCAAGAGGACCGTACAGTCATCGTTCAGTCCTCAACAAGAGTTTGAAAAATGGCGGTCTCTTTCCGTCTACGTTCAACGTTGCCGCGAAAGCGGATATATTCGTAAATACGACATGCGGCGAGGAGGGCCCAGAGACCTTTTGCAAGCCCTCGGAGTTGTCGAGATGCGCCGTTTGCGATTCTAAGAGTCCTGATCCTGGCAAGAGGCACAACATCAGCAACGTCCTCGATCCGAATCCTGGCAGATGGTGGCAGAGCCCTACGTTGGCCAGAGGCGATCACTACGAATACGTGACGATTCTCCTAGATCTGAAACAGGTAAGTTTTCGTAATTATTTTTTGACGAATGCTGAAAATTTTGAAACAAATTGTTTCAGAAATTTTACGTAATTTTACGCAATAAACAACATATGTGAAATTTTTGCATCTAGAGAAATGGGGGGATTCGCTTTTTAAAAGACTGCTTTGCAGTTTCATTCATTATCTTTGTATCTACATTTCACTTTCGTCCCATTTTCTGAATACGCCTATTCTCGAAACTCCTATGGGTTCGCATTACATCACGTTAAAGGGCCTTTGTTCCCGAAAAATCGTAAAACCTTTTTCCTCTCGTTAGACGCGTTTCTTGCATTATGCCCTTTGGTTCCAATTTATGTCGTCCGTTTGATGCCGACAGAGCCGAAACAGACTGAGAAAGGGATAGATGCGAGAAACGAGAGAGAATAGAATAAGAAAATCAACAGACTCGCGTAAAATGAAACAGAGAAAGATACCGATAGGAGGAGGGGACGGGGAGAGAGACAAAAAGGATAGGGAAGCTGGATCCCTTTAGAGGATTCCTTTCCGAAAATTTACGTGGCTGCTCGAAGGCATGTCCATGTGGCCCTTCGCCCTTTAACAAATTGCGAACGGCGGTAGAGAAAAACGTTTTAACGAGCATGGCGGTTCTTTTTGCTTCCTCATAGAGGAAGCTTTGTTTTTTTTTTTAGGGTCGGTAATGACGACGTAGCTCTAGAGTACTGCGAAATGGATCTGCAGAATGTGTGGAAGTGTCGATACGACAGGCAAGGGTGAGCTAAATTTTGACGAGGGGGTATTTTATTCCAAGCATAAAAAGGCTTCTAAAAAGCGTCGTTTTTATTCTGAAATTTTATACGTGATTTTTTAACATGAAATCAAACTTCCGCAAATATTATAAGAAATTTTGTAAGAGAGTAAAAATATAAAACTTGTTAATACAAATATTTATTTATTTATTTATTTAGTATGATATATGGGAAGGTCCATTTACAGACAAAAATAAAACAGAAATTAATTTGAGTATACAAATAAGAATAAATAAAATTAAAAAATAAATAAATAATATTTTTTGTTCAAGAATATTTGGTGAAAAAATAATTTCACGTGTAAAACTTCGTTTAATTAATAAAAAATTAATATTTGCTCGAATTTTGCAATTTTTTATATTTTTATAACAAAACTATGATATATACAGTATGAAAATTAACACAATACATTTGCATATTTATTTAGATTGTTCACAAAAATTGTAAGTTGCATTTTGAACCTTAGAAATACACCGGGTGGTAATTAAAGGTCAATTGTTCCAACGTTCGACGAACGCGCACGTGCAATTTGTTAATTGATCCTTCATATCCATACAATATGATAGTCGGAGGGTCCTGAGTATAATTGATACGTTAATATGCTCGTAAAACCCGCAGCGTATCACAATAATGAACACGTTAAGATAGGCGAAATCACGATGTGTAATTAGGAGTTGAAGGACCGCAATCTTGTGGGCCCTTAATTGGATTCTGATTGCGAACCTAATCCTTTCTCCCCGTTCAGGATATCTTCCGCGTCGTGGGTGTGTCGTTTCACAAAAGCCGATTCTCCTGTAACGATCCATAATTAAGAGACCTGATTGAACGAAATTAATACCAGGCGCGCAATAGAATTTTCCATTCTTAAAAAATAAATTTACTTTTGGCGTAACAGAAATGATGATCGGGTTTTTAATGATCATTGACGATGGCCTCGCACAATTATAATTCCACGTCGCGAATGTATAATTATACTGTAGACATTTGCTACGAGAGAATTAATATCGCGCGGTCGCGATATAAATTGTGTTATTAAATACAAAGTTCAATGTTGACGATAATATATTATCAATATTTAATTAAGTGGAAAGACATGGCCAATGAGAAAATCGTAACGTTAATGTTAAAGATAATAAAATTAATTTTTATTATCTCATAATCGATCTTATACAATTTTGCAACACGTAATGAATTAATTAATTAAAATTAATTACGATACGTTATATGAAGGGACATATTATGAACTATTTTGAAAGATAAAGAAAAAGATAGTACACGCAATGCTTTTTTCTAAAAAGTAAGAACTTGAAATCCATAGCCCGAGGTATTTCTCTTCGGATGATATAATCCTGTGAATTTTTCGTTGCATTCTTCATAAAGAGAAGATAGCCGGCGATTTATTGCGACATTTTTAAATTACGACTCGTGGATATCGGGAATGATTATGCTAATCGGCGAATAAGTGGTACGCGGGAGAGTATATTTATGATCCTTGTTAACATTCATTGCGCTTATTAATTTTACAGCCGTCCAGCGTTACTCGTGATTGTTTCTTTAATCTCGCGAATCAGCGTTAAATCATGATGCACCAATATTGTTGTTGTTATTGATGTTATATTGCCTTTGTAATTGTGAACTATGACTATCCAAATCGGAAAAAAAACGGTAATCACTTCAGCATCCGCGAAAATTGTGACGATCTAAAATTAATATTAGCATTACATTAATTTGGAATAGCACTTTAATAATTTTTCCTAAAATTGAGAAAGAAAATATAAGTTATTTTATTTAGTTACTGAAAATAATTTTGGAAAGATTTAATACAAATTTGATAATATTATTTATTATTAATTCTGTTATAATAACGAAACTAAAAATAATTTTGGGAAGATGTAATAAAAATTTGATAAGATTATTTATTATTAATTCTGTTATAATAACGAAACTACACATAGAAAAATATTATTCTATTCCTAAGTAAAATGATTACTCAGTTTACTTTACTTCTTTTAAGTAACAGTTATCTTTAACAAAGAATATTTTCTTAATAATAGTCTTAAAATAGACTTCTCACAAATTTTAGAAATACTCATTATCATGTACTCAAAAAAAGTAAATAATTTCTTTTGAAGAATATTATAAAATTTTATCGAAAAAAAGTCAGATATGGTTAATTTAATGTAAGAAAATTTATTAGATCAGAAAAATTTAATNNAGTGCACACAGAAAAATATTATTCTATTGCTAAGTAAAATAATTATTCAGTTTACTTTACCTGTTTTAAGTAACAGTTATCTTTAACAAAGAATATTTTCTTAATAATAGTCTTAAAATAGACTTGTCACAAATTTTAGAAATACTCATTATCATGTACTCAAAAAAAGTAAATATTTTCTTTTGAAGAATATTATAAAATTTTATCGAAGAAAAGTCAGATATGGTTAATTTAATGTAAGAAAATTTATTAGATCAGAAAAATTTAATGTATTTCTTTCAATTATATAATTTAATATTCTTGATTGAAATATTATATTTATTAGGATTCAGAATATATTTTGAATAAATTTGATGCTTATGATGAACTTATGATAGATTTGCGGATATATGAACTTTTGAAATACTTGAAACAAGTAATATTTACTTGTATATAGTATGTATTTTTCTGTGTGTATAAAATCAGCATTTACTAGTTCAATCTTTTTTTATGGAAAGATGAACATACACAGTTTGAAAATTTGTGTTTTCTTGTTAAAAAATATGCTGGTTAAAATTGTTGTGTTAAATATTTAACACATTAATTTAATATATTGCTGTTGTGTTAATTGAACTCAAGTGTTAAATTATATAAACAATTGAAAACAAGTTAAAAATAACACAACATGCACCTATTTTTAATTTTACACAATAGATATATTCCGTATCATTAGTGATAGCATTTATCTGTTAAAATTTACAGAAAAAAATATTGATTTTATTCTACAATAAGAGTAACAGTGACTACAGACCATCAATAACATTTTTCCAAATTGATTTTATCATTAAAAATATGTTGATTTTACACAAAATTTATTTCGATATACTTAGAGGTTTGCATTTATTTTGTATTAAAATATTAACATAATATTAGTGTCACTATTTAACATATCCATATTATGTTAAATTAACACAAAAATTTGTGTGGACCGTTTGAGATATGTGATATCTGTTAAATTTCACACAAACTTTTCAACTGTGTGACGATAATAAGAATAATATTTATCGCGTAATGTAGAGAAGAGTTGAAACTTATTTTCTGATTTTCCGAGAAAAAGATTCCCCGTTGATCGGTGCCGTTATCTCATCTCGTGTACAACTTCTGTTTGCGCTACTGATTGACATGACCAAGTGCCAAGATCGGTCCCGCCTCCCACGCGAAGGTGTCCGGTGAAATAAATTAATTTGTTCGTGCCGAAAAGGGGCCGCTTTGATGGACAACCTTTATCTCGGTGTATATGGCGAAGGGGCCGAGATGATGTTGCGCAATAATTAACAGACGGCTACAAATGATCGGCAAACATTAAGAAAGGAGCTATCGCCGCCGTAATTCTTGCGGAATTCTCGACTTACTGCTTTTCAGTATAATGGAAGGGGAGGAGCGACCATCATTGCAGAAAATTTATTGGTACTCTTAATAAAGTTTGGAAAATGCATTTAATATATTTTGAATACGAAAATAAATTGATTATATATCATTAACGAAGTATATCTTTTGAATATCGTTATAAAAAAATTTTTTAAATTGAGTAAAAGAGAGAGAAGAGGAGTTACATTGGTCAATCTTTATATCGTTGCAGGAAATTCATTAGCATTTTCATTGTCAAAGAAGAAAATTTATTTCATATATTTTGCAAAGAATTTAGAGAGATATAGAAAAAAGAGAAAAAATAAATTGCTGTGATCGCTAATTAAATATCTTTCATAACAATTTAGATAATTACATAAATTCGTTATATGTATAAATAAACTATCTTTTTATTCTTCTCGAAATATAAATATAATTATGACACTTTAAAAACGCATTCAGAAAGTTAATATAAATATCAGGAGTATCAACCGACACGTTCGTGATATCGCGCGTGCTATCACTTGTGCGGGTCGCCAAAAAGAGAAGCGATCCTGTCGAAGGATCATGGAAGGATCGAAGTACACGTCAAACCGCCTCTCTCAAATGGCGTTGAAACGAAACGGGCGAGTTATCAACCGTGGATCAACGGCACCTCTAACCCCGTGGCGAGAGATCGAAGGTGAAAAGGAGCAACGAATGGTACTCGAGACGAACGATTGAAGCCAGCCCGAATCCTTCATTGTTCACGGATTAGCGAGTCGAGTCGCCGTCGTCCCTCGAACGCCTGTTTGAGGTCCTCGAACCTGTGCGCGCGCGCCCATCTTCTTCATCGCGGCCGGGTGAATGAATCATCTTCTCTGGGCGGGCTGCTGGGGAACTGGAACGGCGGGGGGAAGGAGAGAGGGACGGGGCAGACGAAGTCACGAAAATAATACCTCGTGGGGTGGAAGATCGTTTCACGTCCAAAGAGGGGATTTGTTCTTTTTTCCTATTCATGGACCCCGAGCCTTGCGGGATCGCGCGGATGATGTATACATATGTTATACGACGAGGTAATCGTGGCTTTTTATCCGGATTTTATGGCCGTCTAATATCGTACGTTATTCGATTGTTATGACTCGTGAGGCGCTTACATGCATTAACAGGGTGTCTACTCCCTGGAAAAATCTAGGAAACTTGGAATTCTCAGGGATTTCGTTTTTACTTTGAAAATCAGGGAATTCTCATGGAATTTTATTCGAACTCAGGGAATCTTTTCAACAACTCTCTTTTTGATCATTTTGTTCTTATATTGCAAGCATCAATAATTTTATTGGTCAATGATTGTGAATTATGTTTCAAATATATTATAAATATATATCTTTCTCTCTTTGATTATGATTTTTATTGTCATAGCAAAAAATACTGAATACACAATACTGAGTACACATTTTGTATTGTAATTCTTACAAATAATGATAAAAAATGAAAATATTATGCAAATGAAAAATGCTTATCTTACAAAAGTCATTCAGTTCTTTTCAGTATATTTTTAAATTTAATATTTAAAATTTAAGTGGTTTATTTTTCTTTTGTATAACTGAAAAGCATTAGAAAACGCACACAAAAAACAAACTTATTTTAAAAAGTTTCATTTAAAAATTCTTTAATTTTACCTAGAATTTTAAACAAATGACCTGAAAATTAGGGAATTTTTAGGGAATTTTTTTACAAGCTTTGGATGAACATCCTGATTAAGTCGGATGCAACATGATCCTTGGCGTAATGTATCATGCAAAATTCCATAAAAATTTAGAGCAATATAGAAGTGTAAATTTTCCTAACCGTATCTCTAAAACTTATTATGAATTAATTAATAATAAATAAATTTCTCCCTATATATATATATAATTCCTGACCCAGATTTTGACAGAGTTGTCTTTCTCTCCCGGTATGTGCATTAAAGTCCGTGAGAAAAAGAAAAGAAAAACAAATAATTAGAGTTTTTATTTTATTATGCTTATATAATAAAAGTATATAA
Organism: Formica exsecta; assembly: GCF_003651465.1. Lineage (NCBI taxonomy): Eukaryota > Metazoa > Arthropoda > Insecta > Hymenoptera > Formicidae > Formica > Formica exsecta. The sequence goes on along the minus strand of NW_021849056.1, from coordinate 121,206 downwards.
AAATCATCATGAATCATGATAGTCTCGATGGAGATCGTTGAACCTGCTTAAGGTGATTGCTGGGCGGCTTCGTGGCTTTTATCGGGACAGCCACCGTTGCGGCACGTCACGAATTTACCTCGTAATTCAATTCCCACGGCCAGTGGCGATAATTACAGACCGCGGCGCGCGGCCCTTATATACAACCGAGCCGCGACCGGCCATCTTTTTGCCTTCTGCTGACCGTTGATCGTTGCTATGCAGGGCAAGGCGATTAAACGAGATTTTCTCCGTCCTCCGGTGTGATGGAACTCTAATCGTAAGCGATAATCGTATCATGAATTCACGGTCGTCGATTAAAAGAAATGAATCAAAGTTATAAGCAGGTCATAATCGAAATTATTATTAAGCACGTTACACAATTTAAATAAAATCACATATTAAGGAAAATATTTATACTATCAAGATATAATTATCCAATAATTAAATATATCATTTTGCCTGAATATTATTTGAATTTTGCTTCTATTTTTAATCTTAATTTTCTCATGTTTATAAATTCTAGAGATTCTTAATAGGTTTAATTTATGGGAGAAATTGAGTTTCTATTTTATCTCTTAAATAGGCAATAAATAATTTTCCACTTACAGGTTTAAAAAGGGAATTTTCGGCAAAATTATAGATTAAATAGTTTTAAAAGAAATTGATCTAATTATGACTAAAATATCAACGTAATATATTAGATTAAAAATTGAAGTCAAAGTAGGAAAAAAAATCGACTCAGGTAAAATTGTAAAATGTTCAAGCTTTTTCTTTGATGCTTTGTTTATTTTTTTCTTTTTAATTTAGATCTCTATATCAGTAATTCTGAATTCGATAACGTGTAAAGAGGTCCCCCCACGTACTATACGCGATCGATCGATTAAGTGCCGTATGTGAGATCGTTCCCTTGCTCCTTTTCTTGCTTCCATACTTTTTTCTTGCATCTCTCCATGAAAACCTGCCGAGTGAATGGCGTGAATTATTATCTGGGTCCTCGTTCGAACCGACAGGGACTTGGTTATTAAGATATTTCGGGGCCCAACGATATTACTACCGGCCTCATTGAAGCTTCCTTGGCAACAGGAACGCGGCACACGACGGCAGCGTTTGCGGCACCTCACGCGCGTAAATTGGTCTTCTTTGATTCGCGGAACCGGCCGATAATTAAAACGTCGTTTTATTTATGACGGGACGAAAGTTTTACGGGACGTTATCCTCGCAGCCTCTCGTACGCAATAAGAGAACCGCGAGGCGAGAAGACACGCAAGCGATTCGCTCTCGTATCGGAGATTGGCTTTCGTTAAGTTAAGAAGCGGAACGAAATTTAAAGCGACATTTTATTTATCGCGCCGAGAATTTTACTTTATCGCTAGATATTATGCCTTTGCGCCTTTCGCAAGCGAGCTGATCAAGAACGTAACTTAATTAATTTTTGATTTATTTATCATTATACATGTAAAAGTATTACTTACGCGCTAGAATTTGCGGTTTATTTGAAATGCTATCAGCAACACATGAATTTATTACGTAACGTTTAAAACATAAACGGAAAATTTACATCCTAGTTTATATTCATTCGCGGAAAATTGCTCCTTGTTGAAGATACTTGAGTCAAAAAGAAAAATTCACTTATCACGTTTTTACAAAAGTGTAAAATATTTCTCGGCTAGTCGTCGCTGATGAAAATTTATGGACGAATACTCAAACGCGATGATGGTTTGTCGTGGCTGATCATGTCGAAACGAAATATGAGAGAATCAAGGTGTAAAGGAGTCGACAATAAATCGAACCCTATTTCGCTCCTTGACTGAAAGTTGAGTGAACGCGGAACGCTGCAAAAAAATTGTTGCAAAAGAAAGAGCATGATTTTTAAAATTGAATTAATTTTTTTTTGAGCGGAAATTATCATGTCCAGAATTTTAACACAGCACGAGTAAAAATTATATAATCATATTCTTCGAAGCAAAATATATCTTTAATGAATTAATTACACTGTTCAACATCAAATTTGCTTAAGTTCTATCAAGTCATTTCTGATAGATTTTTTAGCGCTGATTATGAAATCTGGTCGTAAAAATGGCGTATCACGTCAAGTTTTTGAGAAAAACTCAGTCAAAGTTGCTAAAATAGGCGTTTTTGATACTTTTGCGTGAGTTATATCTTTCGTTGAGGACGTGCTCTAGAAAGCAGTAACAAAATGAAGCTCAAAATGAAGCTCAAGACTTACACTTTATGATAAAAATGCCGAAGGTTTCAGGCAAGAAAGGTTTACCTAAAAAAAGTGGTCGAAACATAAGAAACGTTTATCGTAGTGTCTCCCAGTCATACATCTCTCCAATTGTCCGTTACTAAAATTTTTTTAAAAATCATTCTAATTATGAAAGATGATATGTATACGTTTGCCTGGTCACTCATCACGAATCACGTGTTGAAATTTCAAAATTAAAAATGGAGGATTTAAAATGGCGGATCAAATTTTTGAAAAATTATTTGAATCATGGAAGTAGGTATGTGTAGGTTTTTATAATCGCTATCACTTAAAAACAAAATTAGAGTTTTTGGCACTAGTATTTTAGTAACGGACAATTGGAGACGTATGACTGGAGGATACTGCGATAAATTATGTTTCTTATGTTTCAATCACTTTTTTCAGAAAAACCTTACCTGTCTGGGACTTTTGGCATTTTTATCATAAAGTATAAGTCTTGAGCTTCATTTTGAATTGTCGCTGCTTTCTTCACGTCCCCATCGAAAGATATAATTCACGCAAAAATATCAAAAACACTTATTTTTAGCAACTTTAACTGAGGTTTTCTCAAAAATTTTACGTGATACGCCATTTTTACGGCCAGATTCGTAATCAGCGCTAAAAAATCTACCAGAAATGACTTGATGGAACTTAAGGCAAAAAAAAAGATCTTATTTTGTCGACCAGTGTTATTATTACATTTAAATTATTTGGTGCAACTGATGCTGTAGCGATGTAGCATCATATTTGGAAAAATGTAGTACATCGCGATATAAACATTATCGAGGATCGTAATTCGCGTGCCATCGTAACTCGAAGACTTTAAAATGGAGAGCGAGAATAAATCGGATGCATTTCTTATTTCTGCACCTCGTATTGAAAGCGTGTCAATTACCTGGTGAAATTTAATTACTTTGAATTATATTGAAACGGCAACATCACGTCTGAGCGAAATATATGCGTATCATTTGCATTCGCGCTTTACTCTCGTTCATTCTGCGCTCCCCGTGCGACACGTTCTCTTAATTGCGATCGCGGAATTTCATCTCGACAATCGATCGACCATATCGAGGGAGTTCACGACTCCTAATAATTATTATCACACGTATAACGCGTAACAGGATGACGGTATCAATTTCGAGCCGCGCGATTTGTGCCTAGCTCGAAATAAACTTTTCATTTCAAATAAACAATTCATCCCTCACGCATCATCAATAATAATTCCACATTTAGAAATAACGACGGAGATTCATCCTGTATTTAAAGCGATCCACCACGTCGTTACAGTCTGACAACTTTACGGCAATTAAGCTTGTACTACGCGATGCGCGCTTTCGGGTTATTTTTAAGTCCGGACAGAGACTCCGCGAGGGAGAAAGAGGGAAAACGGATATAGACGGATGCGCTTGAATCGCAGCGATGTGCGAGAGTAGTGAAGGGTTAACGATCGGAAACTGAGGAAGGAGGGGAATTTTTCGTTCGTCTCTTCCTTCCGTTCGTCGCTTCCCTTCGACGAGGAGACTCTCGCGACCGAGCAGAAATAAATGCGCCGGACCATCGTTTATGGTGACCGACCTTACGTTGTAGGTATATGGGAGCAGGTATTTACCCGAGCGGAGGTTATACACGGTGCCTGCATACTTTCGGCTTTAGGGCATCGAGGCGGACGTACGTACGGACGAGTATTCGCATCGTGCGGTTCCTTAACCGAGGTAAGAACACGGTAGGAGAGAGGAGAGAAAAAAAACGAAAAAAAGATCTCGACCGAGAAGAGCCGCGACTCTCGATGGGCTTTCGCCTCCGTATCGCTGATCCGAAATCGAATTATTCGGTCCGATTAACCGTCTTATATTGGTGCGGCTCTTCGATCTCGATCAGTTATCTCTGTTGTTGCGCGCAAGATTTTTTCCTTATTCGCGTTTCGAGTATTTCTTATTAAGTATTCTCTCTCTTGTCAAAATTTAAATATGTTATTATGATATTTGATACATTGGCATAATTTTAAAATTTTTTGAATTTTTTTGGATTTAAAATTATTTTATTTCATATTTTGATATAAATTATTAATAAATATATAGGGTGTTCCGAAATTAAATGTCTAAACTTTGGGAGCATGTGGGGGATTGATAAATTAAGAAACAAAGTTCTTTAGAGATTTGCTTGTTTTTGCTTCGTTTTGAAAATAAAAAAAATTGCTAAAAAGAAACAAATTTTCACAAAAAAATGTAAAACAATATTAAAATTATCAGGTTTATTAAGTACCATGAGATAAAAGTTGTAGAGCATGAAATTAAGAAAAGAGTGAATTATAATCCTCTGAGATAAAATTAGAGGATTGTAAATAAATTCGCGACAACGCGAGATTATTTGTGTATCCTGTTTATTTAAATATTTATTACATAAATAAGTAATAAATAAATTTAAAAAATGAGAGCTTTTTTGTTTCAGTTTATTTATTTACACTTATTTATTTCACTTATTACACTTATATATTATTTTACAATCCTCTAATTTTACCTCAGGAGGATTTTAATTCACTCTCTTTTCTTAATTTTATGTTTTTATCTTACAACTTCTTACTACTTTTGTCTTTAACTTTTATTTTATGATAATTTTTGATAAACCTAATAATTTTAGTGTTATTTAAAATTTTTTTGTGAAAACTTTTTTGTTTCTTTTCTTCTTTAGAACGAAGCAAAAACGAGCAAATTTCTTTTTCTTTTCTAGCAAAGAACTTTTTTCTTAGTTTATCGATCCCCCACACGCTCCCAAAGTTTTGACATTTAATTTCGGGATACCCTACATAAAATATTAAAATGTATTATCTTACACAGTTTTCAGACAGAAGTCTGAAACTCGAAAGATTTCTACCTTGTAATGGAAAATTTAAGATCCAAAATTTTATCTGCGCTTTAATAAATTGCGCTTGTCACGGATTCTTCTGAAAATTATTGCGACTGAATCTGTTAAGTCCAGAGGAGATCATTTGGAGAAAGAACCGTAAATCTCTAACGACTTTTAACTTGCTCTCGCGTTGATAACCGAGAGACACTTAAACGGCTCAAAGTATTCGGCGATAAAGAATTGATGTAACGCGTTACGAAGGGTCCTTCTCATCACGACTCTGACCCTCTTTTAAAGGAGTCTGGGCAATTCCCTTTGAGAAACCGAATCGAGTCGTAAAATCGACGGCCTTGGACCACCCAGGGCTCGCGATAATACGTTTCCCCGAACTTTCTCGAGTAATGAAGGCGATTCTGCTCGTAACAAACCGCTTCGAAAGACGTTACGTCCGCGCGTCGCGGTGTAAGTTAAAACGACGGGCCCTCTCACGTCATTCTCACAATCACGCTTTTCCCTTTAACGACGGTCCACTTTGCAATTCAACCGACGAGATACGGTATGACGCATCTCATTTTTTGGCCGCATCTTTTATACCCGCATCCTCGTTAATTCTCGTGACTGACAGATTAAATTTCATATGCTTGCATATAAATATCGCGTAAAGATTATATTTTGGGAGAGAGAAAGAGAAGGAAGAGGAGAATTCATATTAAATAATATTTTTAAAAATATTGTATATTTTTAATAAAATGTAAAATTGATCTTCCGAGAAATTTCGTTATGTCAAATCGCACTCACTTCCTGGTTGCTTCGCGCTTTTCGGATTAATTTCACCGTCGCGCCGATCACGATTTCTAGTTAACGCGCGACGAAAGCGGTCGCCGATGCAACATGGTCGCATGCTCGAATGACTTTTGGCAACCATCAGCGAAACGCGGGCCAAGCCGAGGGATTAGATTGGCAAGAGACCAGGACGTGGGATCCTTCGCGGCAGACCGCGCGGTGTCCGCCGGTCTCGCTCACGTCGGTCAAGTCCGAAGATGCGTCTCCCGCGAGAATTCTCACCTCGAGAAGCGTCGTGATGGTCGTAACCCGCTACGCAAATAATTCGCCGCATAAATAATACGGCGAGTGTGCTCTCCGTTGCTTTGAGGAGTAAATATGTTGTATAATATATATCTCGGACCGCGTAAGAACCGGGTACAATATCCAATTAAAATTAATGAGGAAAGGATATATTGTTCCATTAAAAATATCATATATGAGTTTTCATCTCTCAGAAATTAATATGAGATTTTTATGTGCGTGAAAATAATTTGTTAGTTGGAGAATCGCATAATTTTTATTTTATACATGTTTCCATCAGTTTTCTTGTGATTACTTTTCGCTAATTACAATCTGGCAATATAATTATATACTAATTTAAATGGCGAATGAAATTGCAGCTATATTTTTCCGATTGTCATCCAGTAATAATATACGATGAGGCAAAATACATCGTCAAATTGCTGCTTCGGTAACGATATAAATTGCTCCATCGTAATGTCGCGCGGGGTCGTTGCGCCAACTTACACTTACGTACATGTCTAAATCCAATTTTGCCGAGCTTCCCTCTTTACAGACTCCGACATATGTGCAAATCGAATTTCGCTCTTCATCAAATAATCATTTCCCTCGGCGACGTTTCCCATAATTCAATTCCGCTCGCATCGACCGACGTAAGAATTCGATTTCCAGACGTAGTCGTCCGCGAAAATTGTATCTTCCCTTACCGTGTCAATTTTAATTTGTCTCGATTATTAGCGATAACGAATAAATGAAGGAATACGAGTGAGAGCTAAAAAGTAGAGGATTTCCGTAATTTAATAAAATAAAAAGTAGAGAGTTTCCGTAATTTTTCGTATCCCATAGATTCTTTTCTTACAAAATAAATGTAAAATTTTTCACGTATGGTTACATTTTATTGATGAAACAAAAGCAATATTGCTAATAAACCGTATAAATAACTATATAAATTATTCAAGATGTCTACTCCCTGGAAAAACCTAAAAAACCTGGAATTCTCTGGAATTTCATTTTTACCTTGAAAAATCAAGGAATTCTCATGGAATTTTATTCAAACTCAGGGAATTTTTTCAAAAATTCTCTCTTTGATCATTTTGTTCTTATATTGCAAACATCGATAATCTGATTGGCCAATAATTGTGAATTATATATTTTGAATATATTATAAATATATATCGTTCTCTCTTTGATTATATGTTCATTGTCATAGCAAAAAATACTGAATACACAATACAGAGTACACATTTTTTTATTGTAATTCTTACAATTAATGATAGAAAATGAAAATATTATGCAAATGAAAAATGCTTATCTTACAAAAGTCATTCAGTTCTTTTCAGTACAGTTTTAAATTTAATATTAAAAATTTAAATGTTTTATTTTTCCTTTGCATGAGTGAAAAGCAATTAAAAAACGCACACAAAAAAAAACTTATTTTAAAAAGTTCCATCTAAAAATTCTCTAATTTTACCTGAAATTTTGAACGAATTACCTGAAAAATCAGGGAATTCTCATGGAACTTTTTTACAAGCTTTGAATAGACATCTTATTATTCTTCATTTTTATTTTTCTTCATGAATAATTTTATCTTTCGGGTCTCGATCATACGGTTCCGCAAACCATAATCCATTATCCATTGGACGGCATTCGGGATGAGTCGTCTCGGCTGGAATAATATCAGTTTACATGTATGCGATCATCAAGAGAAAAGAGACGCTGAATCCCTCGCGGCCTTAAAGGCTTTTAGTAATCTTATATTCAGCAGAGAAATTTCAGAGACGAATCTGCCTCGTTGACACGAGTCCCGGTGATCGGATTATGTCGTCTCGCATTACCTTAAATCCATCCGCAATTAATACGTCCATATTCTAGTGATGGTAACGCGATACTTCCCCGATAAATCTGATAGTTTCATGCATATATTGCCCGTTCATCGGACCGAGACGTGGTAGCAAAGACATGACGTGTTATCAAAATAAGTTATAAATAAGCTGCTAGGAGAAGAAAAACAAAGAGATGATGAGCACAAATGCGACTATATTTTATACTACATGCTGGAACGAGCGAAAACACGCTGGTTTGATTAACTTCGAAAATTTTGTGCATGTACTTGGCTTAAATAAATTGTCGCATTTGATCGCGAAACATTAACTTTCGATATTAACAAGAAATTCTAGAATTAAATCTAGTTACAACAGGACCGCTTTTTATGTTATTTAGATTAAATATTTTTTAATTTTATTTTCTGTAGCGTTTTTTTTTTTAATTTTACATTATCACATATACATTTTACATTATAATTATATTCTCTGCCATAAAATTATACTATTATAAAATTTGCATGTTTTATCTTTCAAGGAGAAGTTTGACAAGGTACACTTCTCAAACGTTACATTAATCGCGTAAGACTATGTCGGCGATAATGTATAATAACACCGTCTGGAGCGTGAAAATATCCCGAAGCTAGAATTCATTCGGCTCTATTGATGTCAGCGGTTTCCCATTAAGTCAATCGCGCGAAAACAGCTAATTAAATATTTCTAGAGAAATTTACATTCGCGCGACTTTCCGTATATTATGTTAGCGATTCGATTTGAGGAAAGCGTGTTCGACGTCACGATATGGGTATATTTAAATAGTAAAAGAATCTTACCTGTCGGACACTCCCCGAGCATTTTTACGAGCGCGCTGTTCCTAAGAAAGGTAGCAATAAGCGGTTGATTTAATAATATATCTTGCGCGTATTTGCCGCACAACGTTTTCCGGTGCAATCGATGATAACATGTTATGTCGACTTATCCATGACGACATTTAATTGACTCGTTTATCCAATTATTCTACCTTGAATGAATAATACCAGGCGCTAGTCATTTAATTGCATATCGCGCGCGTCGGTTTTCTAAGATCTCATGTCATTGCGATTAGAATGTGCAGTTTCATTGCGACAGTTTAGAATAATTAATCAAGCGTGCTTATAAATGCGCAAAATAAAAAAAATATTTATGTGTTAATTTGCTAAAATTATATAGATTCACGAATTAATCACACAAAGATTCGTATACCAATGACGGATATTTAATTAAAACACAATGTTCAATCAATCATGACAATCATGATTGTCGATAAGCGCGAATTTTTAGGTCTATTCACGTGGGAGTGAAAAGGCGTCAATCTTACAAAAGAATCGCTTTTGTTTCACATCCATATTTTACCCCGCTATTTCACCCTTCGATCGACGTGGGCTTCTCCGTGGGTCGACAATGAAGAGAAAATATTTTAACGATACGTGGCGCGTTGACGAGAAAAATCGTCTAATTATATAGCTCCCGTAGCCAGTCTCTCGATATTCTCTATATCGAGAGAAAATAAATCTTTACGAATTTATCTCGCAACAAAGTGTTTAAAAAAAAAAATAAAATCGTATAAATTTAATTTTATCCCTATACTCGCGATATATAAATTAAACAAAACATACAACTTTAACAAATATATATATTTTTGCGTTCTTGCTTTTACAAGCTTCTCTCTCTCTCTCTCTCTCTTCTTCTCCTTTTATTACTTATTATATTATAATTTACTTTCTCTATACTTGTAGTTTTGAATATTTCATATTTAAATATGTATTTATTTGACGTTGTTTTCGATTAAGTTATTAAAATATCTAATTTTTTAAAATAATTAATGTATTATATAGGTGTAAATCAAGTTACATGGGATAACATATTTTATCAATTTCTCATTTTTTCAAGTATAGAAAATGATGATAACAATAAAACCTACCATGAGAAATGAAGAAATGGCCTACTTATTATATGTATAATCTTTTAGCTTTTACACTAAAAAGACATACTTATTAAAATCTTTTATGCTTTTCCATAATTTTGTGATTTTTATTTAAATAAAAAATATGATACTAATAGAGAAGAACAGGAAAGAAAATAATATTGTTATTATCAGATATTTATAATATATAATATATTTTAAACACAACATATTTGATGTATAAAAGATATATTAATATATATATTGTCCAAATCAAGCCTTCACGTTTCTTGACTAAATAATGATGCATTTTTATATATTTTTATATGTTTATAACAATTTAAGAATAAAATTATATTCATGTATATCAATAAGAATAAAAATTATATAATATAAAATAAATTTCGAATAGAGATTGCTAATGAAAAATTTAATATTGGATACAATTTTCATAAATATTAATAAATGATTTCCATGTATTAATTTTTTCATCGGCGATCTGTATTCAAATCTTACTTTACACGGACTTTGATTTGTTTATAAGCGTTTAACAAACAACAAGCGACGGCTAAAACATTTCAAATATTATTTAGAAACATGATCTTGATAATATATTATATGTCAAGCTCTCAAGCTTATGTTGGCATCTCTAATCGATATATTTGTCAAAAAGATTCTCATTATTATATTATTTGTCGTTATTATATTGTTTCCATTTTTCCATTTTATAAATACTGATCCATTTATATTATCCGTAAAATATTCAAACTCTTTCTTCAAATATTGAAAAATGATTGCCTTGATGTATACAAATAATTCGTAAGAGATTCATCAACTATTTTTTCGGCACTATAAATTGTAAATATATTAAATATATTATATTATATGTAAATATTTTTTGTCTATTAAGTGGCTTTTTCTTTATAAAGGATCGGTGAAAGTATCCAGTTATTTTTCACAGTTTGTCAAAAAGACAAGTTTATTATAGTAATGATAACTTACTATTGTGAATCCTTAAGCTGCTCAAATTTACGTTTATACGAGTGGTCCAACTCACGTCTTATAAATATTAAAAATTTTATCACATTAATAAAAAATAATATAATAAAAAAATATAAATTTTTTTAGATAAATATATTGATTAGAAGCCAACTTTAATAACCTTGACTTTGATATACGTTCAAGATCATAGTCCTGAGCAAGATTTTTAGCTGTCGTTTATTAAAAAATTATTAATAAGTTATAAAATATTATTCAAAATATATTACATAATTTTATTAAACAACAAATAAAAATATTAATTAGAATTAATTCTGCTCATTTTGTTCCGCTAACTTATAAGACGTGTCCAACTCGATAAAGGAATTTTATGATTTGATATCGTCATGGACTATACATCCCAGGCAGAGAGATATTCTATACGAAATGATATAATCCCTTCTTTGCCTGGATTTGGATTCTTCAGCGCAATTTTTTTTCGGCATTGAACTGGAAAATCCAAATCCCGGTAAAGAAGAAATTATTATTTTATATTGTAAGATTCCAAAGTGGAATCTAGATATGTATAATGTTGCTGCGCGTGACTTGGCGCGAGACACTGTCGTGTCTCTTGATTTTTACGAAGATGAAGGAGTAATTATGTAAGATTCATATTTTATAAATATCTTTAGTTCTTCGCGGAAGTATTACTCTCTCGCTAGGATTACTCTTCGCACGTTATTTTGTTGTAAGCGTCATATTTAACACGCCATCCATTATACTTGTGCTAAACGCGCGCGACAAGCACTTTCGTTCCTCCATTATCTCACTTAACTCGTTGAACAAGGCGAGGTGCGGATGACAATCGCGTGCGTAAATCATTATTACTGTGGCGCGTGGTGCTTCCACACACAGGAAAAGATTAAGAGAAGAGAAACGGAGTTGAGATTATTTCCAACAACGAGCACTTCTCCGCCGCTGCTCGCCTCGCTCTGAAGAACGAGACCCGGACAACTCGAGGTACTTCGAGCCATAACGGCTTCGGGAACCGGCTGTCCGGTAAACTTTCTTGCTAGTGCACCCCATTTACGGACCCGGCGAGATAGCGTGCGATGCCAATTTATTAGCGATGCCCCTTAGCCTCGGTCGAGAAGGGGGAGGGGGGTCCGGCGTTGGTCCCGCGCCCATAAAGGGGTGGCCGGAGTTCTCCTTACTTCGTGAGAATCTTCGCGACGACGACGACGGTGATTTTTCTTCACCACATTGTGTGACAGCTCTTTGTTCGTCGTTGAATTTACAACGCGTTATTTTATCGTGAACTTCGTTGACTATTAATCTTTTTGACGCATTACGTAATACATTCATCTTGTATGCCGTTAGAGATACATGTATTGTTGTTCAGTACATTATATTTTACTTTAACCGCGCTAATAACAAAGTTTAAATCCGTCTATTTTATCTTCCGGCATCGCAAGAGTCGTATACATGTCTGATTTGCGATTTCTTCGGCGATAACGAAGCGGGACATCGATTGGCAGTTTAGATATAAAACCATCGATAAATCACCGGCAAAATCGGGATCGCAGACTTTCACATCTCGTTGTCGCTCATCCTGTTCCATTAACACTCGATCGATCGTGATATCTCGCGCAGACGACGTTTGGCGCGCGTCGCTCATTGTTATCAGCGAGTGTGAGACTGTAAACGCACCTGAACACGGCGAGCATTACTGGCGAAGGTGTCGCTCCTTCTTCGAGATCCCGTCGCGGATACGAACTACGAGACGCGAGAGAGATCTGTTTACGATACCGACTCCCTAGTTTCTTCTCCGCCGCCGTTTCTTCCTTTTACCGCTTCCACATCTCGGCGAGTTGCCTTTCGCCTGATGATATCTGCTCCGCCTCGTTCGGAGATTAACTGGATCGGTTAGCAATTCTAGTAAAAGCTTTCCTTGAGAAATAGTTAAAATTGATTGAAGGTGCTTTTATTAAAATTAACGTATATTTTTTGATAATTAAGACAAGAGTTGTCCAATGGAAGATAATAAGATATTATAAAAAAAGGCATATAAATTTTATGTTTAATCGAAAGTATAGATCATAAAAAAATTATTTCCAAATTCTTCAGATTTTTCACCAATAATAAATAATTTAAAATAAATAAAAAAAGATGAGTAAAATTTAAAATTTTCACGTGACTTGAAAACGCTTCGTTATTTGTTAGTTCGTGTGTAACTTTTTTTAAAACCACTCAAACATATGACAGCACGCTTTGCTGTAATAGGGTATTATAATATTTTTTAAAAATATTTTTTTTTAAGTTCATATTTCACGTGACTTGAAAACGCTTCGTTATTTGTTAGTTCGTGTGTAACGTCACTTCGTTACTAAAACTTCGATTTAGTACAGGGAATAAGGAGATTGTTTAAAGGAGGTTTCACTTCTGTTAAAGAAAAATGATAATTAATAAACCGAGTAAAATGGAAGTAGGGTATGTTAAAGCAAATTCGATAAATCTACCAAAAATTGTTGCGCTAATAGTGTATCAATTTATAAGAGAAGACGATCGCTTTAATGTTGCAGAAATGCGAGGAGTAAAAACATCTGCGTAAATATATTAAGTACATAACAAAAAATTCATTAATTTATATTAAGACCCGATTGTTCCATTTGCAGTTAAAATATATATCTACCTTTTAAATACGAAAAACTATATGTGTTTTATGTATATTTGAAGGTTATTATATTAATTGTCTGTTGGAATTACGTATTTATTAAATTATTTTGTACATTTAAGGCTAGTTCAAACACAGATTAATATTTTCTAATATTTTCTACGATTATTTTTTTTTTTTTCCCTATACTAAATCGAAGTTTTAATAACGAAGTGACGTCACACGGCTATAGCGCCATATTGACTGCTTTTGGCGCGTTTTCATAGCATTTCAAACTATGATATTTTAAATAATTTAAAAATAATACAAATTGAACGTTTTGAAGCAAACGGAAAAAATTATAAATAGTTAATGAGTTAAAATAATTAAATAGGGCATGAACTTAAAAAAAAATATTTTAAAAAAATGTTATAATACCCTATTACAGCGAAGCGTGCTGTCATATGTTTGAGTGGTTTAAAAAAAATTAAAGTTAAATTAGTTTAGTTATATATATAGAATAATTTATAAATATTACTTGATCGCATATGATAAAGCTGATATCTGGTTTGACCATCTTTGATCGGCCTTGATCTACGTTGGACCGCGTCGTTCAGAGGAAAAAAGGATCATCGATCCTTTAGGCCATTATCGACTTTCTTCATCTACACGTCAGCTATAAAACCATTTTTGTCATCCGATGCTAATACCAGACGCATCCTTACAAGGCTGCGGATGCGTTTAACCTCGGAAGAAGGCGGCCAGGCCAGAACCCGTCGTCGTTCGTGATCGTGAGAGCCATCCGCGTCCTCGTGTCATGTGGCCGGTGCTTCGAGAATTCCCGCGGAGGTTACGAAGGCAAAACATAATCGTGTTTCTCGGATATCGAGCGCGAGATTGAGTGCAACTACTTTTCATTTTCGTGGAAGAAATAATGCCGCTGTACCTAAAATGGCAAGCTAGACACTGTCAATCTCTATGAAGGGAAAGGATATAGGAATACGATACCACGTCATTTGATTTAATATTGAATAAAACACACGGTAGATATATCAAGTGTGAAATATATAATTTAAAATATTAATAAAAATTGAACTTTTATTAAACGTATAAATTTTTGAAAGAAATGCTAGATCACTTTTCAATCATTTTTCACCTGTATCGATTGTCATGTTTGATGAGGAATGCGAGAAGAGTCAAGAGTGTATAAAGACGAGGACGTGAAGGCACACAGAGAAGTATGACTATTCTCATGCGTTTCAAGATCTAACTTCTGGTTCCCATTTATTCTCCTTTAATGGTAGCCCGATGACGTTTGTTTCGTACAAGTCAGACGCACACGCAGTCGTCCGTTTAAACACGCCTCATCCTTTATCGATAATTCTGTCGTGCACGTCAGCGATAAACTTTGAATTTCTCTCGTATATACACCGTTCCACGATATCCAACACTCTCGAGGGAGGGGGAGGGGGGTAACCTTGAGCCAGTAATGCGTTCGCGGTTTGCTTACGACCTACCCCATATGACGAGGCACGCGATAGAGGAGCATGTGCGGCCAACGTAAATATTTAGCTGGTAAAAGGCGTGCAGTCTCGGGTGAGAAAAGAGACAGCCTCGTAACGCGCGCTTTCCCTTTTCTTTTGCTCTGCCTGTCATAGCAATGTTGATGCGCAAATATATATTCCACAGCAGCCTGAAACGTATACGTTGCTGTCGCGCACACACGTTTGCTAAACCAAGTCGATCGGAACTCTCGAGTATTCTCACAGTTGAAAAATTTATGTTAAATTTAACAGACATCACATGTTCCAAAGGATCCACACAAAGTTTTGTATGAATTTAACGTAATATAGATATGTTAAATGATGACACTAATACTATGTTAATATTTTAACACAAAATAAATGCAAACCTCAATTTGAAATAAATTTTGTGTAAAATTAACATATTTTTAATGATAAAATTATATATATATATAACTTGGAAAAATGTTATTGACAGTCTGTAGTCACTCTCACTCCTATTGCAGAAAAAAAACAAC
>NW_021849056.1:99845-104453 GCF_003651465.1 Formica exsecta | reverse complement strand
TTATACTTCAAAAATCATTTTCTTCTTCATTGAATTTTAAATAAATTTTAATATATAAATTTAAAAAACTCGATTTATTACAAAAATATTTAATATTTAATATTGCGAAGAATAACAGCTACATCAATACTTGATTACAAATTTCCTAAGAATTTTTTAATTAAATGATAATTCTTTATTATTATCTTTTGCATTATTCTATAATAATATTATATAAAAATAATAAAAAAAATGTTACGTTTTTCAAGTATCTTCTACCGTTTAACAGCAATTTCAAACGGCACTTATATAGAGATATCTTCTGTATATACAAAGTGATTCATTAATCTATAAATAAATTATACCATACATATGGGGTATATAAACTCATAATCTATAAATGCATTTATCTCTAAAAGTATGGCAAACACAAAAGAAGTAGCACATATGGAGGTTAAATTGTTTCGAGGGGATTAGATAGCTCATACGATAATCCTAAAAGTGGAGGCATTTTGGAGATTTCAAGATCAATTCGATTTTTTTAATGGAATAATATTACATATACTTTTTTTTAACATAAATCAATTCTTCTCATTGTTTTACGTATAAAAGCATTAGCTGCTTCTTTTATTTGCCATATACTTTAGAAATAAATTAATTTATAAATTAAAATAGATGACACAATTGAAAAATTTGTGTCAAATTTAACAGATATCACATGTCCGAAACGGTCCATACAAATTTTTGTGTTAATTCAACATAATATGGATATGTTAAATGTGACACTAATATTATACTATTTAATATTTCAACATAAAATAAATGTAAACTTCAAAGTAATTTGAAATAAATTTTGTGTAAAATTAACATATTTTTAATGATAAAATTAACTTGGAAAAATGTTATTGACAGTCTGTAGTCACTCTTACTCCTATTGCAGAATAAAATCAACATTTTTTTCTGTAAATTTTAATAGATAAATCCTGTCACTAATAATACGGAATATATATATTGTGTAAAATTAAAAATATGTGCACGTTGTGTTATTTTTACACTTTTTTCATAATTCATTGTAAATAATTACATACTTTTCAGTTATTTTAATAATTTAACATTTGAGTTCAATTAACGCAAGAGCAATATGTTAAATTAACACACGAATGTGTTAAATATTTAACACAAAAATTTTATCCGGCATATTTTTTAACAAAACAAAAATTTTCCAACTCGTTATCGCTGCCTCGTCACCGCAACCTCGTCACGTCAATGTGTCATATGATTTATAGAGAGGCATTGGTAGCGCGCGAATTGAAGATTATTTATCGATACGTCATCGTCGAATCTTCAATGCTCAAAGGGCAGACTGGGATTCTCACATTCGCGCACATCACGCGCGTGCTCGTCTACGAAGTAAAAGGACCGGGTAATTGAAGTCGGCTCGAATCGGCCGTTCCGGACAAAGTCCTTAGAAGGAAACGGAGCCGGTATCGCGGACATGCGATCTGTCTTTATGGTCCGAAAGTGGGCGTCGGTCTCGGTCTCACAATGCGGGCGTAACGACACAACGAGCACGACGACAAAGACACGGCTCGACCGCGCAGAGAGGATGAAGGACTCCTGTCTTGTTAAATCGCGACTGTATCCGGAGATACATGCGACTGCACATCCCCCGCCGTCTGCGACTTGGGAAACTTTTCGAGAGCCTGATATCTTGATTAATGAACGAGAGAATATATTTCAGCGATTGAAAAATGAGAGAAAAAAGATACTGATCAATTTTTATCTAATTTAAATTTAATTTAAACGATTGATTTGAATGAACAATTGATTGTTGCATTGCAATTTGCAACATTGCAATGTTGCTGCAATATAATTGCAATGATCTGTGCAGTATGGGCGATATTTCGATTAAAATATACGAAGACATATAGTCATGCAAAATATTTATCTGAAGAAGTGCTCATCTAATATACCATGTAATATCATGTTAAAGATAATAATATATACATGCCGTATCACTCACGTGTCTAGCATTTGACGAAGCATTCTGTAATGCCATGCTCATCTACGAGAATGAAATACAACTCGCCAATGTGCGCGCCGCGTTTACGATTTGCTATGCCGGATTGCATTTAAAAATTCGTACTTTTACGCAATTTGCGGAAGGCTTGTCAAGAGACTTTCAGCGTTGAAGTACTTATACGCGCGCGCATTACTTTCTATGCTTAACATATTCGATTATCAATACATACGTAATTTTAGCGAAAGCGAATAATGACAAAATAATAATAAGCCGAGTCAAAATTTTTATTTTATTTTTGCCTCAATGCTCAATCTAATATCTACTTTGTGGCGTGCATAACGGAAAATTTTGGTCGCGCGAAGAAAAGTCAAGTGCTTTTCCTTCGCCCGTGCTCTCCGACCCAATTGAACGTGCCAGTAATAAACATCGGCGCAGCAGATCTGGATTTTCCCTTTTTTATGTATGCCTTTTCTTTCGGGACGTTTTGTATTACGCGGACCGATGCAACAGGACACTCTCGTCCGAGTTGCCAGCGCGAACGGAATACGTTCCTCGCAACGAACAAGTAACTGCGATACTTTTATAATCGTTATATTTTATTTGGTTTTGTTTAGTGGAAATAAATTGTTATTAAGAATAATCTGATTCTGCTCATTTCACGTGCACGTCCTTCACCTCACCCCCAGATACTTTAAACATTTGGATCATCCTATTTGGATTTAATTATATATTATATGTATACTCAATCTATAATATTATTGAAAGCTTCTCTCTCTTTTAAATTTTTAACAACACGTGAGAAATTGTTTGTTTACTGCCTACTGAAGATAGAAAATAGGAGAACTCAATACAATACAATTTTTTATATAAATGAAATCTATTGGAATCTTCCAGAATTCATAAACGTAAAAAAATAGAGGTTGAAAATAGGAGCAAAATTTCGATTCGAGAAGACAGGGGTAAAAGAAAGCAGGAAGTAGCGGTTGATTTTCATCGCTTGTCTACTCAGAACCGCGTATAGAATCGCGGTTCACGCGTAGACATTTAACAGAGGTTTCAACATCCGCCTCCGGACGGAGCGCGATCTTATCTCTCTCATGGTACGATTGATCGAGAAGAAAAGAGAGAGAAAGAGAGAGAGAGAGAGAGAGAGAGAGAGAGAGAGAGAGACCGACACACGGTGGCGAATTACGACGATATTGTATTTTCTTAGTTGTCTCGCCAGCGCGACGGGACGCGAGCGATATCTACTGGCACCGGGTAGTCCTGCGCGCAATCTGCGGCTGCTCGAAATTAATTATCCGTCGCGAGATCGGACGGATCTCGGCGGGGTTCCCGACGAGAGACCGCGGGAGACCCGCAAATCCGGACCCCGCCATTGACCTCGCGATTTTTATCTCGTCGCATCGCAAAAAGCTGCGGATGTAGAAAAGATACACAGATTTCACTTACTTTCTCTCTGAACTTTGAAAAATCTGAACCAAGAATTATCAATTGCATTTAAGGATGTTTTGACTGTACAATAGTAGCAGAAGACTGTCAAAATTAAAAAAAAATATATTTCTTACATTTATACCGTTTGAAAAATCAAATAAATAAATCCGGATTAAAAATATAAGCAAAAATAAAAAGAATTAAAGTATCACAAAATAATATGGTTTTTAACGTCTTTGTAAAAAAATAGTTATAATTAATATTTTTCCTAATTTATAACAAAAACTTTTGATCATGAATACTCTCTGAAGTCAATTACAAGAAACAAAAAAAAAACGAGTAATTTGCAGAAAGAGAGAAAGAGGGAAAGATAATATTTTTCTACAATTTTTAGTAAATAACTTTTAAACGAGTAAATGGATCTAAATCAAGTTTTGCACAAATATTTATCAGAGTTTTTTTAATATATGTGAAAATTTTTATTTTGTTGGCAATGTTTTTTCCTTGTCAAATTTGTCAATAAGTGCTACACAATACGCGATCTTCCATAAAAATCAATACTAACTTTAAACTTAAATAATTTTCAAACCGTTAAGAGAATTGTGTTTAGATTTCGCACAGATACTCAGAAAAAATATTACAACAGTCTAGAAAATTTTCATGCCTTTGTCAATGTTTTGACATATGACACATTTATCCTTAAATAAGAAACATTAGTGTATTGTATTCGAATTTGTAATTGACTATCTTTTGTACAGTCTTAATAATCGCATATAAGTTGAATCATTGGTACCACTTTATCTTGATGACAATTACATAAGTGGAAAAACTGGCAAATAAGAACCAGAGCGCGGGTATCGGCGCGTGAACTTTTTATTGTTTAATTTCAGTAATAAATGTGTATTAAAAATGTACGTTTCGGACCATTTTTTGTTCCATTTTCAACATAGATATAAATATATGAAAATTACATTGGTATTTTGAAACTTGACATGCACAATATTTGTTGCTGCAGTCAAATTTTATATTAAAATCGATAACAATCAGAGTGTGAGTCTGGTAGTGAGTTTTCCTTTCTGATTATCGATTTTAAACCCACATAATTGTTAGTACTCTGAGTCTATTGCTGTTATTATTATCTTGATGATTTTACTGACTTCTATATATATATA
>NW_021849056.1:55157-99818 GCF_003651465.1 Formica exsecta | reverse complement strand
CTTGCGGTGCCGTAGATGTGCTCTTGAATTATTTTCGGTTTGCACATCGGATTTATATTAGTTTCTGGTAGTTTTTTCTTTTCTGTCTTATATTTTTTCTTAATAATAATAATAATAATAATAATAATTATTATTATTATTATTATTATTATTAAATTAAATTATTAAAATTTATTATAAATTGTAAAAAAGTGTCACTTAAACAATAAATTAGAAATAATACGTAGTATCACTTTCTTATCAGTAATTTTGCAACTGTACGTTCAAACAACTCTATCTCGGAAACCGTTTGAAATAGGACACTTGTTTACATAAACATTTTTGCTTAAAATGACTGATATCATCACTTTCCAGAATATTGACCTTTTCTTCTGGGACACCCTGTATAAAAATTACATTGGAATTTTAAAACGTGACAAACTGACATATACAACATTTGTTATCACCAAATTTTAAATTAAAATCGATAAATCGATAACGATTTTAATTAATTCTTTTATTACGCGCGATTTTTATGACATCTTTTAAGATTAAAAAGTATTATAATTAAAGGATATTAAACTTATTTCTATTTTAGCTTCGTTTTTTACTTTTAGATACTTTATTGTGTATTCTAATAATAAAAGACATGCAATTAAACCAATTCGAATAAGCTTTTACGCACAAAATAAAGGTATCAGGCCGCTTTTATATCACGTTTGGTAGCTCGTCATAGCTTTTCGCATAAAGTCTGTTAACCTTACGGCTTACGGAACCAGAAAACGCAAGAAAGATATCGTGCAATTGATACATAAAGACTGCCATTACGATTCAATTATGTTGCTAGCACGTACAAATAGCGCAACGCATTCATTGCAACATTGAGTGTTGCAAACGCTAATAATTAACCCATAATAAAAACACCTTTGAAGCGCATTTTTCGCGCGTGCCCTTTAACTGCCAATCATAAATCGGCATTACGACCTATCTCCAATAATCTCTTGCGCACAAATGTCAGACTACCGATCGGCACACCTTTGTGCTATTTAATTGGCGTCGAGAAGTCTTCATTTTCGCTCATTCATTACAATGATTTAATATTATTATTTAAGGATGTGTGTGTCATATGTCAAAACATTGATAGAAGCATAAAAATTTCGTAGATTGTTCTATTTCTTCTGAGTATCTGTGTAAAATCTGAGCATAATTCTCTTAACGGTTTGAAAATTATTTCATTTTTTTTGTTTCTTGCAGTTGATTTCAGAAGGTATTCATGATCAAAAGTTTTTGTCATAAATTAAGAAAAATATTAATTACAACTCTTTTCTTTTACGAGGACATTAAAAATCATTTTATTTTGTGATACTTTAATTCTCCTTATAATTCGGATTTATTTATTTGATTTTTCAAACAGTATAAACGTAAGAAACATTTTTTTTTTTTAATTTTGATATTTTTTTGCTATTATTGTACAGCCAAAACATTCTTAAATGACAGCGGATATTTTTTTTTGCTACATTATTTTTTTAACACGCTGCCATATTTTATTTCTAATAAAATATTTTTTATGGTGTTTTCTCGGTAAAATTAGATGAAACAATTATTTCATACAAGGTGAGAGAGGTATTGAAACACTTTCCGCCTTTGTCTTTATTTTGCGTTTTTCGAAAAATTCTACTTGCTTAAGCTATCGATTAAACAGATAGCGGCGTTATGCTAATGAGATGATGCAACGAGGAGCTGCGTTTATATTCGCCGACGTGATTTTTCGCAGCTTTCGTTCCGCTTACAAGCAGTTCTAACCGTGTCATTATCAATAATCCTTGCGAAAATCCTTGGCGTCGTTAATTATCGTCGGTTTTATGCGGCCACGCATGTATAATTATGCCGCGATCGGATGATTAGCGAGTGCTGATTTTACAGGCAACGGGGTTGCCTGCCGATCCGCTTGCTTCCGGTAGATCCCGTTTTTCTCTCTTTCTCGTTCGCTTCCACATTTTCACCTTCTTTTTTCGCAAAGCGGAGGCGCCTTGAGATCATTAATAAACGACGGAGACCGAGCATTGCTTTCTCGATATAAAACTATATAATGGGTGTCCTAAAATTATTTTCATATTTCAACCCTGATGTTATATCAACTTTCCGCGTATTACAAAATCGTTTTCTCCTTTTTCTTTTTTCATTAATAAACTATGTTTGAAATAAAAATTTCTTCAAAACTTATTTCATAAAAATAAAATTATCTAAAGTTTCCGTTATATATTTTAAATCTATTTTTTTTTAATCTTTATTCTCAGACATCTGTATTTTTGACGCGTTTATGAAAATTTTTTTTCATATCGATAACTTGATAAAAGCTCTGAGACATCCTGTATAATTGCTGCGATTATCATGTGTACGTACCAACCGTTACTTCTCAATTAATTTCTTTTGGTGAACCGTTACATTAAATCGCGACACGCAACGATATCGGAAGTAATGCATTAAGAGCGAGACAAAAGTTTTTTGCTATCATATTATGCTGTTATACCAGCATATCCCGAAGCATTAATGCGCGATTGGTACTGTTTTGCGACGATAACTTCGGATTTGCGTCATATATAATTGCCGCTACTATAATTTAGCATTCACCTCGTTATCGTTGAGTAACGTCCTTGTATAAGTTTTACCGCGAGTAATGCGTTTCTTCACGATAGAAATTTGTAAGTTGCTTCCTTCATCATCTTTCGATTTGTTTCATTCATCGAAAGCTGCATTTTTAATTTTCTGTCATAAAGTTATCGAGGAAACGAGGTATAATTATATCTGCACGGAACATAATCGATATGTAACGTATATCAAGAGACACGATAGTGTCTCGCGCCAAGTAACGCGTAGCAATAGCGAGGCACTCCGGGGATCTATACGCGAGTCGGCTATTGAGTTAGATTATAGGAGCTTTTAGATTATTGGGTCTCAATAACGGCTGAACCGATCGTATTTTTTATAAGCTTAATCGATAGTTGGGGTTTAAATTATATAATAAAAGTGTCTTTATTTTTTTTCTACATGTATCGTGAACGGAGGTATATGATGCAAAAGTCTCAATGTGAAAATTTTTCATGTAAGAAACGTCCACGTCATCATCATCATCATTCACGCAAGTCCCCAATGTGCATGCGCGAATCTTGTATGGTTGGAGCAGGGATGCCAGGTTTGAGACTCTGCCCGTTGCCGTAGCGTGGGAGGGGATAACGCACACAAAGAAAAAGCGTTATGTTTAGTTGTATTAGTGATCAGTAAGTGTGTTGGATGACACACTACTTACTAATTACTACCACAACTAAACGTAACACTATACATATACGAAGATTCAAGATGGCGACGAAATGGTCCAAGTTATTCCATTCGGCAAACCTGGCCACATACGGAACATTTTTCATGACCACTTTCAATCTAGGTACATAACTCTCCCAGTCAGCCACGTCTGTTCTAACAGATATTGCCAAGTGCTTGCTACAAATTATTGTCAGCAAAAATTGTCATATAGTTATTTGTCATGCATCATAGACAGTTACAGATAAGTATAAATAACATTGGTGAAGCGCAGGAAGATTAAATTACTATTTATTTTTTTAAATAATTTAAAAATATACATTTATTTTTTAGTGGGACTAGAAGAATTTTTCAAGCTGTTGCTAAGATTTTGACAAAGCTATAGTATAGCACAAGCGTATGTATATATTATATGTATCAATCAAAGAAATAAAAGCGTTATAATTCAGAAATGTAATATTAGATATATTCATTTAATCTGATTGCACGTAAACAGAAATAAGATATTATATAACACATAGTAAAAAAAATGACATAACTGCTAAAAGATTACTTTTTTTTAAAAAAAGTGAAAAAAAGGCGCCAAGTGAACGCGCACATATTTTTTAGCATGTTTATTACTGGCGCGTTCAAGTGTGTCGGAGAGCACGGGCGAAGGAAAAGCACTTGACTTTTCTTCGCGCGACAAAATTTTTCGTTATGCACGCCACAACAGATACAACGGTGTAGACATTGCTATAGGTGTGGGAGAAGGATAGCGCGTGGTGTCCATATGAGCGTAAGACAAGGATAGCGCGAGGCGTACGCGAGGCTGTGTGAGAAGGATATCGTTCGTAAGTCGGTGCGACAAGGATAGCGTTCGTAAATGTGAGAGTGTTTTTGTATTAAAATAATTAAAATAACACTATTTTGTATAAGAGTTTTTTTATAGCAAAAGACGCTTATGCGCGTGCACTTGGCGCTTTTCTTTCACTTTTTTTTTAAATAATCGTATTAACGCTATATTTTATACTTGTTAATTTTTTTCTCTCAGTAACAGATTGAATATCTTCTCCTATTTAGCGGAAACTTGTCATCTTTAGTAGCTTCGACATACATAAACATGTAACTTTACTGCTAATAATATTCACATTATTTGATGAAATAACATTCGTACTTATTATATCTGCGCGAAACAATCATATGTATTCGTGTTAATGCTATTTTATACTTGTCAGCGCTGTATGTGACAAGTTATTAAGGATGTTCTGAATGGGGTTTGTCAAAATGCTACGAAGTTGATGAAAATTTAATGTCATATTTTGTATTCTCTTTCAAAGTTCGGGGCCAAATTTCAGATCGATTCACAATTTAGATAAAAAGTTATCAATTTTTGAATATCCGAGTTTTAACACGTAACCTTATGGCGTTACAGAGAAAAGTGTAAAAAAATGCTACCAATATAATGATATTTTACACACAAGTACATTATCAACAAACAAAAATGTGGCAACAAGATTTTAAACGATTTACAACATAGTTTTAAAGAAATTGCAAAAAATCAGTGAAATTATTGCTTGTAATTACTTTATTTCATAATTTTTCACAAATTTCACTTTGTTAAGTTGAATTCAGGACAAATTCACTCTTAAAACTTTTTTTATCTTTTTTTATTTTTTTTTAATTTTTTAAATTCTTAAATTTTTTAAATTTTTTTTTACGTTTTTTACATTCTATTAGACTTGCCGTAACTATTTATATACATTTTTTTTTCTTTGGATCTCTGGAGGATTAATATCGGTGTTTTTAATATTTCCATATCTTTTGACTGGACCGGTACCTCCAGAACATCCTTAAATGGATGGACACTATTGCTCTTTGATAAATAATGAAATCCATTTATTAGTAAAGTCAATCTAAAGTAAATTTGTTTGTTTCTTAGCTTTTTTAGTTGTGTGTCTGAAAATTAAAAATTAAAATTAAAAATAAAATTTCTCTTTTATAAAAATTTAATGATATAAATACTTTTTAACATATTTTTCCTTAATAAATTTTTCTGTTAATTTTTTTCTCTCGTAACAGATTGAATATCTTCTCCTATTTAACGGAAACTTGTCATCTTTAGTATCTTCGACATATATAAACATGCAACTTTACTGCCAATAGTATTCGCATTATTTGATGAGATAACATTCGTACCTTAAGAGACACAGAAATTTCCGATATGATCTCCTCGTTATTTCAACCATATTCGCGTATCCGCGCGAATCCTTAAAAAGATACTCGTACGACCAAGGCAGGGAGTAAGAGGTGATTATCGCGTAGCGAGGATCGATCCATAGAGAGGGGAATCTCCTCTTTCTCGTGGCGGAGACATCCCTTCTTGCGAAACGGCGGCGGGTGCTGCATATCGAGAGATACACTCCGATCCATCGATCCCTTCCTTCTGCTCCTCGCATGTCCAGCTCGCGTGCGAAACTGCCAAGTCTCTTCCCCTCCCCCTCCCCCCTTATGTTAGGTGCGTACGCGATACTCCCTTATACGGCCAGGTAGCTCCGTACATGGCCGGAATGTAGGGATCGCCGTTTTTGTATCATCGATTCTCTCTTTCTCTCTCTGTCTCTCCGTTTTTCCCTCTTTTGTTCCTTCTCTTTTTCCCCTCATCGCAATTCGCCGCTCGCACGAAACCGATCGATCGCGTGTGCTCTCGTGATCTCGAGGCACGAGCTTTAATTATCAGCTACGGAGCTACGGAGAATTCGGAGCGAGCTTGTATGAATTAAACACAGTTACCTGCGCCTCGTTTAATCCCTTCGACCTGACAATCTTTGTTTCAGCGAGCACTTATTATTTTTTCGCGAATTGCTCGCGTGACGTCTTTTGAGAGAAATATTTTTTATAATTATTTAAAAAATGAAAAGATGAGAGATGAAAAAAAAACCGAAAGGTTATGTATTTGTATCAGGGAAAAGGATCGTAATAAGTAACGTATACATAGTTGAAAAATTTGTGTTAAATTTAACAGATATCACATGTCCCAAACGGTCCACACAAATTTTTGTGTTAATTTAACATAATGTGGATATGTTAAGTGACACTAATACTATGTTAATATTTTAACACAAAATAAATACAAACCTCAAAGTAATTTGAAATAAATTTTGTGTAAAATTAACATATTTTTAATGATAAAATTATATAACTTGGAAAAATGTTATTGACGGTCTATACTCACTCTCACTCCTATTGTAGAATAAAATTAACATTTTTTTTTCTGTAAATTTTAACAGATAAATCCTGTCACTAATAATACGGAACATATCTATTGTGTAACATAAAAAATAGATGCACATTGTGTTATTTTTACACTTTTTTCAATCGTTTTAATAATTTAATACTTGAATTCAATTAACACAACAGCAATATGTTAAATTAACACATGAATGTGTCAAATATTTAATACAAAAATTTTAACCGGTGTATTTTTTAACAAGAAATCACGAATTTTCCAATTGTGTAGTAAGTAACTTTGTTGAGTCATTGAAAGCAGGAATAAATAATTAAAAGCGAAATTCGGCAATCAGCAAAAGATCGCGAAGTATCCTAAATACACAAGCGATTGTTCCTTATTAGGTACCGCGTGTCCTCCATTTACGGAACCTGCCGTTCCCTTCTCAGCGCGCGGCGCCATTCACGGATGATTTACTTCTTTGCCCACGTCTCCGGAATTTAATAGCTTTGCCCGCCGACGCTAATTGACCGTCGCTGATTGTTCAACAGCCACAAAGTTATGGATATCACATCTGATTTTATCCTATTAACATTTCTTTTATTCTTTCTTTTATGATAAAGTTGGCATTTATTTTTAGGTAGCAAAATATTATCTCTCTTTCTCTATTTCTTTTGTATTTTACATTTATTATAATAAAATTATGGTTTTTTTAATTTGAAAAATATTTTTAAAAAACAATCATATTTTTCGGATACAGATTGTGAGTAAAATTTATCCTTTCGAATTATAATTCTTCATTAATTCTTTATATGTAATTTTATTTTAATATATGTATATTTGGAAATGGATACATCTATTATAGCAAACCACCCGGCGGGAGATTGTGTTGTGGCTCTAACAGGAATTTTAATTGTTTGTTTGAAAGATCCACACGTACCTGGTGAGCGGTCGGCCCGGAGCTGTGAACCACAGTACAACTCTGCAGGAATTCACCCAGGCAAGATACGTGCGACTACGTTTTCAGGGTCTTCGACGCAGCGGCGAAGCTTTCGCCGACAAAAGACGTGCCTTTTACTCGATAAAGGAAATTAACATTGGAGGACAATGTCTGTGCTCGGGACACGCGTCTCGTTGTCTGTACAGCGTTCATCACGGGGTAAGTGCGAGCGAATATTATATTTCAACGTAAAATATATAGTACACTAATAACTGTCGCAGGGTGTCTATTCTCTGGAAAAACCTAAAAAATCTGTAATTCTCAGGGATTTCGTTTTTACTTTGAAAAATCAGAGAATTCTCATGGAATTTTATTCGAATCTAGGGAATTTTTTCAAAAATTTTCTCTGTGATTATTTTGTTCTTATATTGCAAGCATCGGCAATTTGATTGGCCAATGATTTTGAATTATATGTTTCAAATATATTATAAATATATATCTTTCTCTCTTTGATTATATGTTCATTGTCATAGCAAAAAATACTGAATACACAATACGGAGTACACATTTTTTATTGTAATTCTTACAATTAATAATAAAAAATGAAAATATTAAGCAAATAAAAAATGCTTATCTTACACTCAAAAAAGTGGTATTGCAACTACAGCAAAAATTTTCTGGGTGCGCAAAATTAACTGAGGTACATAAATGATTAGCAAATATTGTGATATCGCATATGTTTCGCATTTAATCAATCTAAGTGACAGAGACAGAATTTATATCTGAACTGTTTGTGAAATTTAGAAAGAATGTTTTTCTGTGGCGCCTATCCATGTTAAGGTCAATCATACTTGTTATAAAGTTTGGCTGTGGTAGACAGAAAAAATTAGCGGCAAGAAACAAATGAATATATAATCCTCACGTCTAATATATTTGTATAACGCGCCCAATCTATCTAGCTCTTTTAAACAATTTTTCTCAATTTTTCGATGCTGCAGTTATAATTGGCAGTTATATTTCTCACAAAGATCGTTCTAGCTGTAGTATCGAAACTCATGTTTATCCAATGCAGTGATTAACATTTGGCAATGGGACCTAAATTTTCTAGAAGATATTATTAGAATGTTGCTGCTATAAATTCTATATGTAACAGACAATATTCTAACAGATACAAAAAATAGCGATAAATTTTTGTTGCGACACCTAGAAATCTACCTATATCAGCAAGACATTTTTTTGAGTGTATAAAAGTCATTCAGTTCTTTTCAATACATTTTTAAATTTAATATTAAAAATTTAAGTGGTTTATTTTTCCTTTGTATGAGTGAGAAGCGTTAGAAAATTTACACAAAAAAAACTTATTTTAAAAAGTTCCATCTAAAAATTTTCTAATTTTACCTAGAATTTTGAACAAATTACTTGAAAAATTAAATTCTCAAAAATTAGGGAATTTTTTTATAAGTTTTAGATAGACACCCTGCAGATTGATAACCGCATCAACGTGATTTGAACAAATTTTTGCTTCTTTAATAAAATTTGTTACTATAATTCTTTTGCAGAATCGACTTGTACCCATATTTATCTCGAAAATTATTTCTCGCGAAAGATTGGGGAAAATTAAAAATTTTTGCGTCTCCGAAGTTGGTCGCACTCTCGGAAGCGAACACCTAAGAAGATTCGGCTGCTTAGCAAATAAATCCATCGAAAGTGCCATAAACTTGTCAGACCTTTGTCCGCCGACACCGCTCTAATGGCGGGATCCCTTCTTCTCGAATCATTACCCGCAAAGCTATAGACATGCCGCCAGGAATTAAGGTCCCTTTGCGATCGCGCGGAATGGGTGCTTTCAGAGGCGCCATTAGTTTTTTTTTTTCGTCACTATCAATGTTGCGGTTTCTAGGATACGCATTTGAAGTGCCTTGCGGGATTCTCGGGGAATAGAACGATGAATCATGATTAGAACCGTGAGAATTCTTCATTCACGTAACAAAGGATGACCCGAATCGTGCGCTCGTCACCTGATTGTTACGGACGCTACAGCTATTATTTATGCCCATTCTTGCCGCCTATTATGATGAAAAACAATTTTATATTTGTAATAATGAATTTTTTAAAAATCTTTCTAATCGAGAATTTTATGAATAATTACTTAATAATTATTTATTATTACGTAAAGATTTACTCAAGTATATACTGACGATCTTATTTAAATTTTTTTTTAAATATTTATCTCTTTATATTAGTGATATTTTATAGAAATCTACTTTCTATTGTCGTAAATAATGTAATATAATTAAACGTAATAATTTGTATGAATTAAAGATATGCTATTAAATTTCCAAATTTATAAATATGTAATTAATTATTGCAAAAATACAATAATATTGCTGCTTTGTATACGATAAAAGGTTTTGAAATAAATAATTTATATTTTTTTGATAAAAACTATTAAAAATTTTTAATTACCAAGGGGAGAAGGTTCTATGAACGTGATGTGAATATCGAGCATGTTTAGTGTTAAACGCACGACGCGAAATGCAGGTCAATAACGTACGAGCGGCGCGGACTAAATTTACGGCAGTCACGAGACGGAATAAAACTGTAAACGCTATGTTTTATCCCGAGAGATGATTCACGTTTAATTACGAACACGGGTGGCTGCAGTTTCTCAGATAGTGCACGGCGCAATATACGAGCGGGAAGAAGACAATAGTCAACGCGAGTGATTAATTACTCTCGTCAGCGGCATATTTCTTCGCGAAGCTAGGCTCCTTCATCTTCTCTATTTTCTTCTCACAGCTGCAGGAACACGAATCCTCGCTTGTTACAATCCGAGAATGGACATTCGCCGAGTCATGTGCTCTATACAGCCGGCTTTAACAGACAATAATAGTTCACCGTGTCCCCTAACAATTACCGACGTTGTCGCTTGGAATTGCGAAACGCCTCTTCGAGTCGTATTACGATCGTCTTATTCTGTAGACAAAGTGCAAAATTAAAAAAGAAAAATAATCTTTGTATAAAGTTCTTGAGAAGCAGTATTCTCTTACAATTCATTTAAATTTAACGTATTGTCAAAATTATTATCTGCATTTTACTTAAGTTTTGACTGTACAATATTAGCAAAAACCTGTCAAAATTAAAAAAAAAAAAAACATTTTTGTTACTGAAAAATTGTTATACTGAAAAATCAAATAAATAAATCCGGATTATAAAAAAAATTAAAGTATCACAAAATAATACGGTTTTTAACGTCTTCGTAAAAGAAAATAGTTGTAATTAATATTTTTCCCAATTTATGACAAAAACTTTTGATCGTGAATACCCCCTGAAATCAACTGCAAGAAACAAAGAAAAATGAGTAATTTGCAGAAAGAGAGAGAAAGATAATATTTTTCTATAATTTTTATTAAATAACTTTTAAACGAGTAAATGGATCTAAATCAAGTTTTGCACAAATATTTATTAGAGTTTTCTTAATGTGTGTGAAAATTTTTATTTTGTAAGCAATGTTTCTTCCTTATCAAATTTGTCAATAAGTGCTACAATATGCAATTTTCCATAGGAATCAATACTAACTTTAAACTTAAATAATTTTCAAACCGTTAAGAGAATTGTGCTCAGATTTTGCACAGATACTCAGAAGAAATAGTAGAACAGTCTACGAAATTTTCATGCTTTGTCAATGTTTTGATATATGACACATACATCCTTAAATTTTACGAATTAGTTAATATCTTAATATAAAAAAAAATTTATTTATTAATAAAATTACTTATTATAATATATAATTTTAGAGTGCACATTAATATTAAACTTGAAAAAACTAAATTTTTTTTATAATTATAGAACTTTGTTCTCTTGCCAATTTAAAACAAGATTTTAAAAAATACATGAAAACCTCGAACATATATAGATAAGATCTTTTTATTCGTAAGAAATTTTATCTATCGCTTTTGTAAAATGACAGAAGAACATGATGCATCGAATTCTGCAGCTTGCCTCTTGTATCGTTGCCAATGTGCCTTGACATTCCAAGAATCGGACAGGCTTTTCGCGAAACCGTAGGCGTGTAAATACGATAGAATAGCTATCGTGTCATTCATGATGCAACGCCACGTATCTCTATAGCACCGCACTATAGGATGGGCATTGACCTCCGCGTAGTATTTTGCTCGTGGAATTTTCACGACGTTCGTTCATCCGATACGGAGTCACGAGTACAAGTTCATTCAGCTCGTTGTTATGAATCGAAGCGGGGGAATTATTGCGGGAAGTGCAATGGCAGATATAGCGAGGCGCAAAAAAAGGAAACGCGAGAGTCTACGGGATGTTGACGGTTTTTTGTCTATCTATAACTGCGGATGAGAACATTGCGGAGCATTGTGCCTCTATCAATTCCGTATAACTGTCACGGTCATTTTAGCATTGACGTCTCTCTGACCGCCTCATCATCCCGAATGCGTTCCGGGCAGTTACATTTAATTAATTAATCTTTTTGCGAATCTTGTTTAAATCTTTTCTCAAGAACGGAAAATAAATTATAAAACCTCTCATTAATTTTCTTTATTTAAAAGATCCTTTAAATTAAATGTTGAGAAACCAGATAGAAGACACTGAGAGAAATTAAACTCTCAGTTTTATATCTCTATGTTGAAGAAATATTAATTTTCTTCTCATTATGTAAAACATTTTAATGCTTTTTCTTTGTAGAAGATTTAAACGCTTTACATTATCTTGCGGTTCATTTATGTGACATAAATCTCTTGTAGCTTCATTAAAGCTTTTGTCTCGAAACATTGGTCTTCCCGCAAAAAACACATTATCTCAGCCATTTATGCAGTCATTTATATTACTGCTATTATCAATATCTCTGTTCAACTAATGATTTCTAGTTTTTAAACGTATTCCACTATTCCACGAGACTTAATCGAGACAGGATCGTGCAATTTTCGGACAGCGTATAATTTAAGATTTATAACCAGATTATGTAAATTTTTTTTACAATTTATTAATATTTACACAATTGATTTTCGTGAGTGTAGTATTTTTTCCAATCGCTTTATCTAATCCGAAAACTATCGATCTCCTTCTTTTAATAAGAGAAAGATCAGTCGAAGAAATTGATCGTGGAAATTAAGGTCGAGTCATTCGATCGGGGCACCCGATATAAAATCGGAAGGTTTTTATTTTTCGACCGGCTCATATCTCGATTCGAGAATAACGGTGCCGGAACATTACAGTTCCCGATGAAATATAATTCGGGTTTGTTAAACGACGCCGCGGCAAAAGAGTAATTGCAGAAACCGGGACTTGTGATCGTCGATCGCGAACTGGGTGGCCATTATCACCGGCAGTAAATAATATCGAGCACGTGTTAACGGAGGAAGGAAGGAATATCGCGATTGACCGAAGTAGTTTGTTCGCTTCTCACATCAATGATAAGACCGCACACGTCGCGTTAACTTTTCTTCCGCACGCGATACGACATGAAATACGGTGACATGGGGGCACACTAATCTCGCAATTTATTTTTGGCGCTAATTTTTCGCGCGATTTCTTCGGCCCAATTCAATGTACGTCCCCGATAATTGCCGGGTCAATCGAGATAACTCCGACAGAGAGAGCGCATTTATTTAATAATATTAATAGCTGACATTTACAATTTTACATTAATTATTAATTTTATCGCTCGAAGGCTATATAGTGTTACACTTAATTATAAGGTGTCTATTCTCTGGAAAAATTTAGAAAACCTGGAATTCTTAGGGATTTCGTTTTTATCTTGAAAAATCAGGGAATTCTCATGGAATTTTATTCGAACTTAGGGAACTTTTTCAAAAATTCTCTTTTTGAGCATTTTGTTCTTATATTGCAAGCATCGGCAATCTGATTGGCCAATGATTGTGAATTATATGTTTCAAATATATTATAAATATATATCTTTTTTTCTTTGATTATATATTTATTGTCATAGCAAACAATACTGAATACACATTTTTTATTGTAATTATTACAATTAATAATAGACAATGAAAATATTATGCAAATAAAAAATGCTTATCTTACAAAAGTCATTCAGTTCTTTTCAGTACATTTTTAAATTTAATATTTAAAATTTAAGTGGTTTATTTTTCCTTTGTATGAGTGGAAAGCATTAGAAAACGCACACAAAAAAAAAACTTCTTTTAAAAAGTTTCATCTAAAAAATTCTCTAATTTTACCTAGAATTTTAAACAAATTACCTGAAAAATCAGGGAATTCTCAGAATTTTTCTCAAAATTTTTTTACAAGCTTTGGATAGACACTTTGAATTAGGAAGTTTCTACAGATTCATTTATTTTAATTTATTATATAATTCAAATATTCCGATTATGTGCCTTTCTATTTTCGATATTATGTACGGAAAAAGGAGTTGCCTTCCATTTGTCAAGGAGAGATACTCGAATATTTGAACTATTTGTGCTTTATCTTTGCCACTGTTACGATTGTGAACGATTCGCTGGCCGCAAACGCTATTTTCGCGATGTTATGACGATTGCTGGATCCTTGAGACGACAAAGAGAGACATACTCGTAAACCGAATGTATAAAGTCCAGCGCAATGAAAACTTCGCTTTATGTCCGGCGATATAGTTATCCGCGATTATACGCATATCGTTTACGCATACTCGGATAAGTGTAACCGCGACTATAAAGTTCTGTCTTTATGACTTCGTAATAATCGGACAGCTTGTAATATTATTGAATGCATCGATTCATACTATTATATAATCAACAATTCAATCATTCCCAATCTTGAGCCTCGATGCTATTATATTTTGTTACATATCGTAAAATATATCAAGTGGCAAAAAAAACATTGGTTATTAAAATTATTAATTTTTTTACTCATAATCTGATATTAATAATAAAAAAATCAGATTATACAAACGATGAAAATTTATTAATTTATTTATAATGATCAGTGATTAAAGATCACGCGTTGTCAAAATGTGACGAATCGGAGAAATAGAACGGATAAAATAAATCCTGAGTCACTCTGCGATAAGTAAGGACGTTTACGAGTGTTTCTTTGAAGATAAACAGAAATAATGGAAAAATTGTGTAGCAAACGATTAGTAAATGCCTCCTTACATTGTTCTATCAAGAGCAATAGATCGCGCGCATTCGCGATACGACTTGGCGAGAATATACATAATCTAAGAACATGGACATTTCGCGGCATCTGATAAACGCATTTCTCGTTATCTTTCAGCATTAGGAATGCCAATGCGAGCGCCACACGTGCGGCGAAAGATGCGAAAAATGCTGCCCCATGTACAATCAGATTCCTTGGAGGCCCGGCACAGCTGGCAAGGGCTTTCACTGCGAGATGTGCAATTGCAACGGCCACGCAACGTCCTGCATATACGACCAGGAAGTGGCCGACAGGAGAATGTCCATGGATATTCGTGGGAAACACCGAGGCGGTGGCGTGTGCGTCAATTGCACGGTGAGATGATAAAAAAAATAATACAAAACATGATTTATTGTACGTACATTCTGGAAACGAATGGTTTTCTATTTACAAGAATAATTAATTAAATACAGAAAGAGAAAGAGAGCTATTTTTTTCTCATTTTTTCTTTTAATTTAATTATTCTTGCACATTTTTAAATACTCGAAGTCAAATATTTGAAAGAGAATCTGTTTTGGAAAATGCGTTGGAGGATTATTTGTGTAAAAAAATATACTAAGATAAAATACTTATTTTTTGTGTTTTGTAAAAATTATGTTTATAATTAAACTTATAAATACTACAATATTTCTATAATTATCAATGTTTGATAATAAATGTGTCAAATATATATTTAAAAAATAACGGGATTTTTTAAGAATATTAAGAATATATTTTTTTACAATACGATATTATTTGCAATGAGAAGATAATTATTTGCAAAACTTGAATTAGGATCATACGGCTGGTATTAATTGTGAAAACTGTGAGAGCGGCTACTACAGGCCAAACGGCGTTGCGCCTGATGCATCAGAACCATGCTTGCCCTGCGACTGCAACATACATGGTAGTACAGGCTACTGCACTCCTGACGATTCCTACACGCGTATGGGAAAGGTAATTTCTATATCAATTCTCCATAGAAAAATCTCAACAAAAAATTATCTACTTAAAATAAAGTTAAATGAAAAGTAAATTTTTATATTAAAAATTTTAGATTTGTTTAAATTATAAAATTTCTTCTTTTCGTGTGAACTTTGGTGTCCAATCCCTTTAATAAATAAAAAACAGCTTTTTTGGAGTAAATGACATTATTCATAAAAAATCTCAGCAAAAAAAAATATCTACTTAAAATAAAGTTAAATAAAAATTAAATTTTTATGTTAAAAATTTCAAACTGGTTTAAATTATAAAATATCTTCTTTGCATGTGAACTTTGGTGTCCAATCTCTTTAATAAATAAAAAAAGCTTTTTTGGAGTAATAAACGACATTTTTTTGTATCACACACGACATAAAATTACCGTAACTACTTTCGTTGAAAACACATTTGAATTTCGCGGGTTAGAGCCAGACGCAGATTGGCAACGTGTCAATTCTAATAGTCTGCGAAATTCAAATTTGTGTCTTTACATATAAAGCCTTATTAATCTCTTTCTTTTTTACTTTTGCTGAATTTGAAGAAAGAAAGAAAAATTAGCCGCGCGATAATCCTGTGCATGATTTATGTGGATGATTTTTCCTGATTGGCCGCGCGGCCAATTTTCACGATTGATTTTAATCGATGTGAACATATCAGCTTTCGTTTAAACAGGTAGCAGGTGCCTGCGAGTGCAAGCCGGGATATTCGGGATACAAGTGCGATCAATGCGCGGCTGGTTATCGACAATTTCCCGATTGCATGCCGTGTCCCTGCGATTCCCGAGGGATTCTGCCATCTCACGATTGCGAGGGTGACTGTTTGTGCAAGGCGAATGTCGCCGGGGACTTTTGCGATCGGTGCAAATCGGGATACTTTGCGCTCACCAAGGATAACGTCGATGGCTGCTTGTCCTGCTATTGCTTCGACGCAACAGATCGCTGCACCACCGCAACATTATCGTACAACATGGTAAGTCTTTCTTTTTTAATGCAAAGAAAATTCTTCTCATATTTTGATAATAAAATTTTGATAATATTAAACTCTGAACATTTTATGACATTCTTACCATTTAAAATTTTCAAATCTACAGGATGTTAAAAAAAGGATTTAGGATTTTAAGGGCGGATAGTACTGACGAAATGGAGAAAAAATATCTTAATAAACATGGGTCGAAAAATTAATATTGTTGAAATTATCAACAATTCGTCAACAACGGAATATCTTACCATTTTTTTATCTAAAAGAAAAATTTGTTCTTCCAAAAGAAGAAAGAAGAAGAATTCTTTAAACTTCAAAGATTACAGAAGATTTTCTACATGTCCTTCTCCCACTTCCATACATGCTTTACATCTTCGTGTCACAAAATTGCGAACTCTTTAAAAAAATCCCGTATTGTTTTAATTATTTGACAAGCATTTTGTGTTCTCTGATGTAATTCGTCATAATGTTACCTCTGTGAAGTTGGCCCCCCATTTCCAAAATCAAAAAAAAAAAATGTTAGAGTTCTGGGTGCCCCCCGATGAGTTCTAGAGTTTTCTTTAAACAATGGAGCTATTTCTAAAACTGATAAAGAATTCTAGAACTCTTTGGGGGGCATCCAGAACTCCAACAATTTTTTTAAAATTTCAAAAATGGGCGACCAACTTTACAGAGGTCATAATGTTTGTTTTCATGTCGCGCGAGAGCACCAGAAGTGAGTAAGTCACTTACTTTAACTAAAATGAAAAATTATTTATATCTCTGACAATATTAATTTTTCGATCCATGTTTATTAGGACTTTTTTCCTTCATTTCGTGAGTACTATCTGCCCTTCAAGTAGTCCTGAATCCTTTTTTTTTAACACCCTATATATGAATGATTTTTTATTATGGATATGATCATACTGCAAAAATCTGTGACTCTGTGACAGCAAAATAAAATAACGTGAATTACTATGATGTAATAAATACAAAAATTAAATTTATATTTTTCTTAGATCTCTACATTAGAGAACTGGTTGGTGACCGACATGAACGCGTCTCGGCCAGTCGTCCCCACCTTGGACACGGACAACGGATGGTTAACCGTGGCGGCGTTCGAGGTCGAATATGACAGCCCTTTCTGGCTGGCGCCATTGATCTACACGGGAAATCGCGTATCTTCATACGGCAGCAATCTCACGTACTCGGTTACGTGGGTTGTCATGCGAGGCGACACCAGCGGTAAACCCACCACGGAGCCTAGCATTATTCTAGTTGTAAGTATCCGGCTCTCGCATATTTGCATACATTATAATCCTAAAGTTTTAGAGGAAAATAGATGTATAACAACATATAATTTTTATCTTTAGGGTAACAATGGGATGCGCATAGCGTACGGCGAAGAACAATACACTGGTCAAGAAGCTGAAATCGTGGTGCCTCTACGAGAACATGGCTGGTATCATGTGCGAAGCGAAGTGCAGGACATTTC
Organism: Formica exsecta; assembly: GCF_003651465.1. Lineage (NCBI taxonomy): Eukaryota > Metazoa > Arthropoda > Insecta > Hymenoptera > Formicidae > Formica > Formica exsecta. Next base: position 81,785 of record NW_021849056.1, on the reverse strand, counting down.
GACGAAACCGAGGTTGAGAAGAACCGAGTTTCGCGGCGATCCTGTAACGAGGATGCAGATGATGCGTGTCCTCGCTGATCTGAAGTACCTGATGATAAGAGCGCGGTATCATTCGGAGCAGATCGAGGGAAGGTATGTGAATCGGCAAATTTTTATCATATCAACTTGTATACTTGAATTTATATTAATTACTGTTGTTATTACTCTTTTTTCAGTCTCCAATCTGCCATATTGGCGGTGGGCGAATTATCGCCGGATGGCGAAACCGACAATTTAGTCGAAATATGCGAGTGTCCCGAGGGATACACGGGAATGTCATGCGAGAGATGCGCTTGGGGATACGTGAGCGAGCCGATCAACGGTTCCGATCATCAGGATCATCACGTATGCGTGAAATGCGACTGCAACGGCCACGCGGGCTCTTGCGATCTCATGATGGGTGAATGTGGAGTAAGTTTTGGTGAATTTATTTTAATATATATAAAATTAAAATACAAAATACATCGTAAGAAATAAATATAAAAGAATATTTTTTTATTATTTTATTGTCCATAACTAAAATAAATGACGAAATCAATGCAAAAAATATAACTTATTTTCTAGATTAAAATATTTAATTAATTAAAAAAATATTAATTAAATTTATATTAAGTTTAGTGTTAAACAAACTTTTTCCTAATGAAAATATATGTATAATAACCGCATAGATGATATATAAGAAAAGTTCACCAGTGTGCAACTGACTTTAACATAGACATGAACCCTGAAAGATCTGAACGTTTCACTGTTATATTCTGTTCTTCAATCGGCATAGTAGATTACATTAGGTATCTATACTTGCATTGATCTTGCGAACTGCGTCTTATAGATCACAAGATTCATCGATCACGCGAACTAATTTATCGATTCAGCATTCAATCAATTTACTCGTAGAATATTCGTATTATACATATAACAATAACAGATACCTTTCTTTTAAAAAGATTCTCTAATTTTAAAGATTTGATAATAAAAACTTAAAGCTGGCTTTTTTCATTTTCCCTCTTTTGCTTGTTTAAATATAATTATTTAATTTATATTTATTGCAATTTTGTTTCAAATCGCTTTTAGTAAATTTATCTTTTTTATATATATATTTTTGAAGTTTAAAAGAATTAGATCTTTTTGATATAAATTTAATTTGTTACTCTTATAAGTCACTGTTTTGTTAATTTATATCTTTTGCATAATTTTTTGTGAAGATTTGCGAACATCATACAGTGGGTCCAAAATGCGATCGTTGCGCTATAGGATATTACGGTATCGCAACGAGAGGCACCAGCGAAGACTGTAAGAAATGCGCTTGTCCACTTTCCATCGAATCCAACAATTTCAGTCCGAGTTGTCAGCTTGATGAACCGACTGATATTAACAGTGGATATGTATGCACGCAATGTCCCGAAGGCTATACCGGAGATCATTGCGAAAGGTAAAGAAAAAGAATTATTTATATGTTGAATAACGATTTCTTATAAAGTTCCGAAATATAGTATTTTAAATTAGCTTCAATCAGATTATTCAAAGAAAATTTATCATTTACGATCTCTTTATTTAAAAACTTGTATGATGTGTTAAAACTTATATTACATGAAAAAATGTATGTAAAAGTACTATATACTTTACGTAACATAAAAAAAGTATCTTATTGTATTGTATTTTTTTTATAACGACTATAATAATTATTCGATCTTTTTTTCGAAATAACGTATAATAAATTTATGATTAAAATGCTATTATCGAAAAGCTTTAATTTCGATCTTGGTTAAAAGTTGTGATGTAGGATTCTATGGCAATCCTATGACGCCCGGTGGTATCTGCCAGCGGTGTCCTTGCAAGGGTGGTGCCTGCGATCAGGAAACGGGTCGTTGCTTAGAGTGCCGCGGCAATACCGAAGGCTGGAAATGTGACAGATGCAAGGAGGCGCATTTCGGGAATCCTTTGGATCAGAATTGCATGCGTGAGCATAAACAGTTTTACATCTTTTATATCTTGCAGCAATGCAATGCAATTAAATGTTACAGTGTATAAAATCTTTTATGAAAATTTATACATAATCAAGGGTTTCTTATAAACTCTGCTGAAAATGACGGTTAGATATTTGCCAAATTACAAAACAAATTGATGTACTGACTAAAATATGCTAATGAAACATATTATAAACGTATAATTTTGTTTGTCCTTTAGCATGCAACTGCTCCCCCTTCGGTAGCAATTTGGTCCAATGCGAGCAGACGACCGGTCAGTGTCCCTGCCGGCTTTTGTTCACCGGTCGTGACTGTTCCTCCTGCATCGAAGGCTACGGGAACGTGACTGCAGGTTGCCGGGAATGCGACTGCGACGTGGGTGCCACGAGCGACGGACTCTGCGATTCCGTAAGCGGCGTATGCAGGTGTGCGCCTGGCGTCGTCGGCTTCCGGTGCGATCGCTGCGACGTGGACCACTACGACCTATCGGCGAACGGCTGCAAAGGTAAGTGCCGCCATTGCATGCTTTCTATTCGTTTCATTCAGACTTCTATTAAAATAAATCTAAAAAAATCACGCGAAAGCTTAATGAGAGAACCAGTAATCTTCCGCATATTTTTCGATAAATAATGGCCGACAAGCCAAGCAGCGTATAACGATCATTAACAAGTCTAATTACTTTCAAGAGAAAATTGCATCGTTACGCGGCTTATGCGCTCGCTAGTTTTGATAGCTGCAAAGTTTTTCGTTAGTTACGAAGTACCTCGTTCTCAGGGCTGTATTTAGCACAAAATCACAGTATGAACTGTGCATAAATTAAATAATCCCACTTTCTTTTGTCTCATAAAATAAATTTAAGAAAATGCGCTTAAAATAAACGAAGATTTAATTATACTTTCTTACAATTATGGTAATGGATTGTGAAAGAATTATAATTGTGTGATATAATCGATTTTTCATAAATGATTTAAAATGACGGTGAGAATCGAAAAACTTACGCTACGTATATATGCGTTATACGCGTACGGGTCTAAACTTATTGATTGCGATATTGATGGTCCCACAAAGAAAAGGGCCCTAGTATGTGCCAGAACGAAGGCAGCCCTGTGCATGCCTGCATTTAGCCGAGACGCGAACATGAAGAGTAATGCGCGGCCCTTCATCTTATTCTAAGCAAAACCCGAGATATTTATCCCGGCCATACTCTAGGCTCGCTGTACTTACCCGTTCTGACAGCAGTCATGATTTCAGAATGTTGCTTGAGATTTAAAGAGCTGAAATATTCTTTATACCGATCGCGTAATCCGTTTAATTTTAATTTACGCTTATATTTACGAACGCGAGTTATTTGGATCGTCAAAAGTTGTATCGATCCTCGCCTTCTTCATCTTATAACAAGGTGTCTACTCCCTAGAAAAACCTAGAAAACCAGGAATTTTCAGGGATTTCGTTTTTTACCATTGAAAAATCAGGGAATTCTCATAGAAATTTATTTGAACTCAGGAAATTTTTTTAAAAAATTTTCTTTTTTATTCTTATATTGCAAGCATCGGCAATCTAATTAGCCAATGATTATGAATTATATATTTTAAATATATTATAAATATATATCTTTTTCTTTGATTATGCTCATTGTCATAACAAAAAATACTGAGTGCACAATATTGAGTACACATTTTTTATTGTAATTCTTACAATTAATGATAGAAAATGAAAATATTATGGAAATGAAAAATGCTTATTTTACAAAAGTCATTCAGTTCTTTTCAGTACATTTTTAAATTTAATATTTAAAATTTAAGCGGTTTATTTTTCTTTGTATAAGAAAAGCATTAGAAAACGCACACAAAAAAAATTTATTTTGAAAAACTTCATCTAAAAATTTTATAATTTTACCTGGAATTTTGAACAAATTACCTGAAAAATCATGGAATTCTCAGGGAATTTTTTTAGAAGTTTTGGATAGACACCCTGTATAACTATCTCGAAACAAATTAAGAATTAAGGTTTTGAAGAAAAATTTAAATTTTGGAAAAAATTTGGAGTGGTTTATCGTTTTTTTAAATATATTTATTTATATCGCATATATAAGTTTTATTTATATTTTTATCTGAAAAAGTGATATATAAACTCTTAATAATCGATGTTACAATGTCGATTCTTTCCATAAATTTATTTTGAACATACGACTTGAGCGAAACTACACAAACGATTTCGATCAACGTTCAAATCGAGTACGCGCGGCGTAGATGAATGGAAACGATTAAATGAAACGTCAGAAACTTCAACTTCGTGCCAGCCGCAAAGAGACGAGGTAAAAAGCTCGACGCTACCGTGTAAATTAGAATCAACAGACAGAGAGACGATGCGAGAAGCACCAAAAGCAAAGTACACCGCGCGGGATAACTCAAGCGTGTCGTGGCGTAATAGTCCGGTCGCATTAAAACGTTATAAAGACATTTACACTTGATACGACAGACATTAGAATTTAACATCCCTGACAAGCGAGACGAACGATCTTGTAAGAGGCCGCGCGTAAAATTCGGATACGCCTCGTTGTGGCGGCACCTTTACCGGATCCGGTCGACAAATTCCGCGAGAATACTCGAGAGATCGGACAACCGCCAGATTGCCACAAGGCTACCACGAACAATCCCATAAATCGTAATCATTCAGCGCGCGTTGTCTTTCTCTTTCTTCTCTCTCGTCACCGCGCTGATAACCAAGGTTCCTATCGCTCACATAATGTACGGTCGTCCGTTACAGTAGAAGAATCCTGCAATCTCAATGGAACGTGATATCGTCTCTGCTTAAAGTGCTAAAAGTACAAGTCCACGTCTTGTGATTCCTTCGCGATTATTATTTTTTTTAATTTTCTAATTGCTTGATAGACGCGAAAATTATACAGCATATTCGACACAATTAGAATCATTGTTATTTATTTACATATGTCTTTCCATATGTAAGCAAAAAAAAATCTTACATATATTTTAGTATATTTAAATATTCTTACACATTTTTAGAATATATTTAAATATCTTAACACATTAGAATATAATTTAAAGTAAATTTATATATAAAGCCAGTACACATTAATATATTTAAATAAATTCTGATTTTGTTTTGGTTACATTCTCAATTTTGCGCGTGGGATTATTCATGTGAAGCAAGTAATATTAGAAGAGTCGAATGTTATTTTCTCTTTTTGAAAAGACGCGGGGAGGGATGATGAATTTCGTCAGTAATGAGGATTGATTGAAAAATCGACTATTTGTAGGCAATGAACATTCGTTTAAGCATACGTCATAAGTACCTTCAGATAAGTGCAGGTAGATACTTTGCGAGAGATATGACGCGCCGTTCACGTGAGTTTCTGGTTTATTTAGATCTAGCTCGTTTCTTCATCCCGAGACTCGACGGTGCTGTCCGTGATGTTAATTAACTTCCTGCGGTGGGATGCCACCTACTTCTTTCTCTCGTCCGCGAGCGATACGCTTCGTTTAACGTGGACTGGCGGCGTAAACGACGGTTGATACATCAATCAGATTATTACTATCAATCGCGGAAACACAGCCATTTCGAGCGCGCATGCCGCACTTATACACGAGTTCAATCATGCGTGTCTTTTATAAATAAAACACAAAAAAATTTAATTTGAATTGAAGAAAGTTTTATTTATATTTCATCGCCTTTTGAGAAATAATTTATCTTAAAAGCACGAAGTTTTCCCGTGTATCTTAGTAATACAATTATTTATAATAAATTATTACTGATTACACTGGTCGAAAAGAAGACCATTTTTTTTTGCCTTCAATTCTATGAAGTCAATTCGGGTAGATTTTTTAGCGCTGATTATGAATCTGGCCGTAAAAATGGCGTATCGTGTCAAGTTTTTGAGAAAACCTCAGTCAAAGTTGCTAAAATAAGCATTTTTGATACTTTTGCGTGAGTTATTAAAAAATTTAAAAAAGAAAATTAAAAAAGGAATCATTTTAATCTTGAAAGTCGATATGTATACGTTCGTCTAGTCACTCATCACTCATCACGTGTTGAAATTTCAAAATTCAAAATGGAGGATCCAAAATGGCGGATCAAATTTTTAAAAAATCATTCAAATCATGGAAGTGGGTATATGTAAGGTTTTTATGGTCGCTATCACTTGAAGAACAAAATTAGAGTAGTTTTTGACACTAGTATTTTAGTAACGGACAATTGGAAACATATGACTGGAGGACACTGCGATAAATGATGTTTCTTATGTTTCAATCACTTTTTTTCAGGAGAACCTTTTCTGCCTGGTACTTCTGGCATTTTTATCATAAAATATAAGTCTTAAGCTTCATTTTGAGCTATCGCTGCTTTCTGGAGCACGTCTCCATCGAAAGATATAACTCACGCAAAAGTATCAAAAACGCTTAGCAACTTTGACTGAGGTTTTCTCAAAAACTTGACGTGATACGCCATTTTTACGGCCAGATTTGTAATCAGCGCTAAACAATCTACCAGAAATGACTTGATAGAACTTAAGGCAAATTTGGTGTTGAACAATGTTATTAATGACATATCAATTCTTCAACTTTGTTCTGTGTTTCTTCATTTTTTATAAATCGCAAATCGTCTCCGAGACATTTGCATCGAAGAAAATTGCATCGTACACATCTCAGTGAATAATATTAACGACGAGAGACAGCATTACGTATTCGCGATTTCGATATCGAGATATTGCGAGGTAAACGGAGACCGAAGTGCGTTTTTCTTCGGGAAATTAATTCGATATGCGCGGGACTATCGATAATGGACCGTAAAAGTCATGTCGCGGATGCTCGTTCATGATTGACTGGCGAAAGTTTAGAAATATGCAAATCGACGCGAGTTGTCAGAGAGCGAGAGACTGCGAGGTACGAGATATGCGTCGCATTGAATGCTAATGACGGGATGACAGCTCGCACAAGTGAACATTAATCTCCAATCATTGTTTTACAAATCTAGTTGCTTTAATTAAATATTGTTACGTTGCATAGAGCGCGCGTACACTCCCTTTTCCGATTTGTAACGATATTAATTATAGTTACCAATCGGAACTCGCTGTTAATAACCTCGGAATCTTGTTCTGCAAGCTAAATATATCTTCCACTGCTGCAATTTTTTTGTTTGGTCTCTTATCCTTAGTTATGCGAAAGGGACTGCTCATGCGTGAATAACGTAGGCGGGCCGCGATCGAGAATTGTAAATTTTAAATCGTACTGGCGTCGTTTGTGCGTCAAAGGTTCCCCAAGTAATATCTATACGATTTTGCGATACTTGCAAAATCATCTCAATTGTATTGTTGAGCGATAGAAGCGGGTGGATGTGAACTAGCAGCGACCCGGAATTAATTACGGTAATGTCGAAGAATCTATCTGCGATTTTAGACGCTTAGAAAATTGAGAGAAACCAGAAAGAGATGTACATTGCTATTAATAATTTATACAAATAATTATTAATAACTATTAATAATTACACTGTTCAACACCGGAAAGATTTTCCTGAAAAAAAGTGGTCGAAACATAAGAAATATCTATTGCAATGTTTACCAGTCATACGTCTTCAATTGTCCGTTACTAAATCTTTTTTTAGTAACAAAAGTAACAAAAAACTACTCTAATTTTGTTCTTAACTGATAGCGACCATAAAAATCTACATCATGATTTGAATAATTTTTCAAAAATTTGATCCGCCATTTTGGATCCTCCATTTTTAATTTTGAAATTTTAACACGTAATTCATGATGAGTGATCAGGCAAATACATACCGACTTTCATAATTAGAATGATTTTAAAATATTTTAGTAACGGACAATCGGAGACGTATGACTGGGAGACACTGCATAGATGTTTCTTATGTTTCAACCACTTTTTTTCAGGAAAACCTCATTGGAAGATATAACTCACGCCAAAGTATCAAAAACGCCTATTTTAGCAACTTTGACTGAGATTTTCTCAAAAACTTGATGTGATACGTCATTTTACAGCCAGATTCGTAATCAGCGCTAAAAAATCTACCAGAAATGACTTGGTAGAATTTAAGGCAAAAAAAGAAGTTCTTATTTTGTCGATCAGTGTTAATAATTATTAACAACACACAGTTTATATATATTATATTTTTAAGATAAATTAAATTGTTTACACATCACTAATTTAAAAATTCTTTAAATTTGGAATCACGAAATTTTAGAATTTTTTTATAATAAAGTTAGATAAATTTAATTGATATTAATTTGTATTATCAAATAAAAAATATTTTCGTAAAGATATTCGAAGCTAAAAAATAATTGGGTGTAAAATTTAAGCTTATAAATTATCGCAAATGTAAAATATTTTGAGAAAGTTTTGCACACAACACATAAAAGAAATTAAGCCATCACCTTGACGGTTAATTCCATCTTTATACAAGCGCGTTTCTAGATTTTCGATTCTTCGAATATCGCAATATATGCGATTCGCTGAAGATCTTTTCGGATCGCTAGCTTGTTAGTAACTCCCAGTCATCAATGTACATTAATACAGCTTACGCAATCAAACTCAACGCAACATTCTGCCGTTCCGCGGCAGAACTGAATGCGAATATTAAGCGGTGTACTTAAGTAAATTAAGCAACCGGTAGAGAAAGAGAATATCCTTGCGTGCTTTTCCTTAGCGAATCCGTTCGATCGGAAGGCAGCCTTATCCTAACTTAAGCGGCATAATTAACATAGTCGACATGCTTAAAGCGCGGCGCGCGATATTCTACGATGGAGTACCTTAATAAGGCCATATTTTCCGTCGCCGAAGACCGGAATTGCGGCTACTAACATGCGTGCCTCTCATCGGAATCCGCTCGGTCGTATCTCGTGATGCAGTGAAATCTCGCTCTTATCGGGATAAGCGCCAGAAGATAACACTGTTTATAAACTGGAAAGAATTTGTATGGATAAGCGCCGCGATTACGGAAGAAAAATTGTTTATCGTAAAATTTTTTAATAAAAAATATACGCAGCTGCGAATCTTTAAAGTCATATCTTATACGTATACTATCGATGTTTAGAATTGGAAATCTGCGGGATTCTATGAAACGGACGAGTCTGTGAAATTATAGATATATGGGACCGCAAATCTATATAATTATAGATTCGAATGGAGAAAATTCTGTGGTTTCGGGCACAAAGCGCTGTGTAAGCAAGGAACGATGAATCTGAAAGGTTAATCTAATCGGAGGTTCGTAGAATGAAGGATATAAAGGATTCATATAATACTAAAATAATAATTAGGGATCGAGGGAATTTTCGAATATGAAAAATGTATGGATCTTAAAAAAAAAATATCGGGCTGATAGGGAGAGACTAGAGATTATAACTTCACCCAAAGTTTATTTTGCATCGATAGACCTTGCTTCGGAAGCATTGTAACACACGAAGTTCAAATAAATAGAGTCTTACCGTACATTATCCGGACGTACTAAAATAGCCGCTGCCACGCAGGCTGCTGATGCGGCCGGGACGAAATTAGCGGCACAATCTTAATCGGGACACATGCCAAAACGAGTTCCCGTCTTTATTTGAGCAAACGAGGAGATCGGTAAAAAGGAAAGATCGAGGATACCGTTCGGACGAGTCATCGTTTGCGTTGGAAGCTCGAGATCGCTTAACAAACGCGCTTTTCAACGCGCGTGATACTTTATCTTAGTCTTCAAGATGTGCGAAAATATACTTCAGCATCTTTTTTTTCAAATTTTTTCGATTTTACTTCAAAAAGTAGAGAAACGTATTGTTATAATCTCGCCGCGAATATTCGTGAGTTTCTCATAAATGATGCGAATTTATCTAACGCCGTGTAGATAATTGATAACGATAAAACGTAACAACGCGCGCTCTCCCGGCGATCATCCCTTCGTTACTCGACGAGTTATGGATCATTTTGAGAAAGTTTTACGCTCTGCGCACCGCAGAACATCCGGTTGTTCGCAATAATATACGGACGTTTTTCTCGTTCATTGTTGCGCACGCGTTCGACAATAGGATCCGTGCGTTTCAGTCATTATCGAAGGCTTCGCCTCGTAAAGCGTTAAAGTGCCCCTCGCTACCGGCGGTTCCTCTCGCAAGAGAGAGAGAGAGAGAGAGAGAGAGAGAGAGAGACTCTCAATGACTGCGCCTCCACCTGCTCACAATGCGCAACAATGGCGATGTAACACGCATACGCCGGCCAGATAATGTACACGCATTAGGCGTGAATAATGATCGGTCGACGGAAGTCAACGGGCGTAATACAACGATAACTTGCGATGCATTCACGCATTCACGCCCCCGCAATCGTAAAAAAAAATCAAAGATTATCGGGTGCTCAAATTTTTCGACGACATCCGATTCTAAAATTTTGCAATTTTTATCCCTACCATTTCTATTTTTGTCTTATTCTCTTGATAACTTGTTGGAATTTGATTGATTAAACTTGATATGCTCCTAATGCTTGATAATTATAATATGGAAATTTACACTGTTCTTTACAATCTAAAATCTATGCAATATTTTGAATTATTACGATTTAAATATATGCAGGGTGTCTACTCTTCCTGGAAAAAACTAGAAAACCTGGAATTCTCAGGGATTTTGTTTTTACCTTGAAAAATTAGGGAATTCTCATGGAATTTTATTTAAACTCGGGAAATTTTTTCAAAAATACTCTATTGATCATTTTGTTCTTATATTGCAAGCATCGACAATCTGATTGGCCAATGATTGAGAATTATATGTTTCAAACATATTATAAATATATATTTTTCTTTTTGATTATATGTTCATTGTCATAGCAAAAAATACTTAATACACAATATTGAGTACACATTTGTTATTGTAATTCTTACAATTAATGATAAAAAATGAAAATATTATGCAAATGAAAAATGTTTATCTTACAAAAGTCACTTAGTTCTTTTCAGCACATTTTTAAATTTAATATTAAAAATTTAAGTGGTTTATCTTTCCTTTGTATATGTAAAAAGCATTTAAAAAAACGCACATAAAAAAACTTATTTTAAAAAGTTCTATCTAAAAATTCTCTAACTTTACCTAGAATTTTGAACAAATTACAGAAAAATCAGGGAATTCTCAAGAAATTTTTTTATAAGCTTTGGATAGACACCCTGATATGTGCTTTTAATTATTTTTTAAATTTATTCAACTTATTATAAATTTTTTTTGCGCGAGCTCTTTATTTTTGTAGAAACCCAAAGGTAAATCGCGAAACTTCAGTGCCGTGTATGTAGTCTCGCGTTTCACGTAGAACGGTTTGCCCGTTTAAGGTCGTAACGATAAGTACACAATGCGTCTCGCGCGAATATTACGACGGCGTAACGCGGCGTAATATTGTAAGGCACGTAACTGCGGAGGAGAAATGTTTTTTAGCGCACGCATTAGTATTCGTGTGAATGAGTGGGATCGACGTCGGTCTTGGCCTCGCACCGAGGCTATACGCAGATCGCATCGGGAAACGGCGGCGCGTATTCACGCAATGTGTACGCAGCTATGAGATATCGCAGACGACCGTTTTCACAAAGCGCTATTACCTCGGGGGCATCTGCATTTTTATAAACGGAGAACAAGTTTAGCACGCACAATCTACGCTTCGCATAGATGAATCGCGCTAGTCCCGCTATTGTCAATTTTCTTTTTAGGTCGCCAATATTTTATCTCACGATCATTCGTTTGAAGGAAGTTTAGGAGAAAGAGACGTTGTTGAAACGGACGTTATTTTCCTAGCTGATCAATCTTTCAAATATAATTCCCTTCTTGATTGAAAGTGATATTATTATTATCACATACACACAAACACACATACATACAGATATTTACATATTTGTTATTTAATATACAATATAAAAGATATATCAGCATATATTGTTCCAATTAATTCTTCACGTTTCTTGACTAAGAAATGATGCATTTTTATATATGTTTATAACAATTCAAAATTTATAATAAATACATTTTATTTCTGTTATAATAATAATAGAAAAAAAATCTATAATAATTATAAAATACTCAAAATTATCACATTAATAAAAAATAATACAATAAAATGATATACAATTTTTTGGATAAATATATTGTGATTAAGAGCCAACCCCAATAATCTTGATTTTGATATCCGTTTAAGATCATGTGCAATATTTTAGCCGTGGTTTATTAAAAATTTATTAATAAATTATAAAATATTATTTAAAATATATTACATGATTTTATTAAAAATATATTCATGTATACAACAGAATAAAAATTATGTAATATAAAATAAGATTCGAATATAGCTTGTCAATGAAAAATTTAATATTGGACATAATTTACATAAATATTAATAAATTGTTTTTATTTTATAGAAATTGAATATCTCTTTTATTAAATATTTTGCTATGATAATTTATTCATATTTTTTAAACATCTTTGCGTTTTATTTAACGCGAAATCGCGAGTGGCGGAGATTTTTTAGATTCCATCGTTCGAGGCATCACGACATTCGCAGTTTCCTCCTCTAGTTGCGCACAAACCGTTGGCGACCATCGCGGCGAGCGATGATAATTACTTTGCCGTGTTTTTTGAGGGCTCTAATTTGGCATTGTTCCTCAACTGCCAGAAGCGATCCTCGGCGTATGCATACGTCGCTCGCGGTTCTCGAGTTTCCGTCCGGACAAGTCGATCTCCCAGGACGAGAGACTCGCAAGTCCGCCCACGTGTACGCGATATCGTGGCCGCGAATCTGCATAAGCAGATGTAGATGCGCGTTCGCGCGAATATAACGCTGGAAAGTAAAGAGCGTGATTTTACAGTCGAACTCGGAGCGAACTTGAGGAATCGAGGGCTCGTTAGAAAAGAGTATTTTAAATAAAGTATTCATCTCATTCATCTCCCGAATGCGATCCCCGATAAACGGCTCTTCCTAGAAAAAAAAAATGAAGAGGACACCACGATGGTTCTATTTTGTTTATATTATTTATAAATTATAGCAGCCGGGACTGCGAGACCCCCTTCCCCCTCCCCCTCGGAGCTCATGAGTTAGAATCCGCACACTATTACTACTTTTAGAATTTATTTGGCGAATAGAAATTCCTCTTTAACTTGACAAAGATCCGGGACTTAAGAAACCATCGAGCGATTGAGCAGTGTGTCGATTCGAGACAGACATGATCCGAAGTCGATAAGAGACAAAGCTTATCTCCATTTGAACGATCTCGTGCCACGTACTGCAAAAATTTATATTTTATTTTGCGAGCTCATAAATTCGAGCGCTATTCGACGATTGAAGTTTTACGAACATTGAATTCCGCGATGTTGCGCGAAAGCGCAAATCACAATTTATAACGCATTCCACAGCTTTGTATTTTATTGATACGTTTGATCTTAATGATCGATTTTTCGGTAAATTTGATAAATCAAAGATGCGTCAAAATATTTTTAGAGCGTTATTAAAAACTGGCTTTCTTGCTTATCTATGGTGTTTACTCCCTGGAAAAACCAAGAAAACTTGGAATTCTTAATGACTGCGCCTCCACCTGCTCACAATGCGCAACAATGGCGATGTAACACGCATACGCCGGCCAGATAATGTACACGCATTAGGCGTGAATAATGATCGGTCGACGGAAGCCAACGGGCGTAATACAACGATAACTTGCGATGCATTCACGCATTCACGCCCCCGCAATCGTAAAAAAAAATCAAAGATTATCGGGTGCTCAAATTTTTCGACGACATCCGATTCTAAAATTTTGCAATTTTTATCCCTACCATTTCTATTTTTGTCTTATTCTCTTGATAACTTGTTGGAATTTGATTGATTAAACTTGATATGCTTCTAATGCTTGATAATTATAATATGGAAATTTACACTGTTCTTTACAATCTAAAATCTATGCAATATTTTGAATTATTACGATTTAAATATATGCAGGGTGTCTACTCTTCCTGGAAAAAACTAGAAAACCTGGAATTCTCAGGGATTTCGTTTTTACCTTGAAAAATCATCTCGTGCCACGTACTGCAAAAATTTATATTTTATTTTGCGAGCTCATAAATTCGAGCGCTATTCGACGATTGAAGTTTTACGAACATTGAATTCCGCGATGTTGCGCGAAAGCGCAAATCACAATTTATAACGCATTCCACAGCTTTGTATTTTATTGATACGTTTGATCTTAATGATCGATTTTTCGGTAAATTTGATAAATCAAAGATGCGTCAAAATATTTTTAGAGCGTTATTAAAAACTGGCTTTCTTGCTTATCTAGGGTGTTTACTCCCTGGAAAAACCAAGAAAACTTGGAATTCTTAGGGATTTCGTTTTTATCTTGAAAAATCAGGGAATTCTCATGGAATTTTATTTGAAACCAGGAAATTTTTTCAAAAATTCTCTCTTTGATCATTTTGTTCTTATATTGCAAGCATCAGCATTAGCATCAACATTTGATTAACCAATAATTATGTGAATTATATATTTCAAATATATTATAAATATATATCTTCCTCTCTTTGATTATATGTTCATTGTCATGAATACACAATACTGAGTACACATTTTTTATTGTAATTCTTACAATTAATGATAGAAAATGAAAATATTATGCAAATGAAAAACACTTATCTTACAAAAGTCATTTAATTCTTTTTAGTACATCTTTAAATTTAATATTAAAAATTTAAGTAGTTTATTTTTCCTTTGTATGAGTGAAAAGTATTAGAGAACGCACACAAAAAGAACTGATTTGAAAAAATTTCAATTAAAAATTCTCTAATTTTGAACAAATTAACTGAAAAATCAGGAAATTTTTTTACAAGGTTTAGATATCCTGTTATTCGATTTTTAATCATGGATAATGCTGAATTAAAATCACTTGAGTCCTTCGTATTAACTGAACGATATCTCGATCATGAACTAAGCGAAGTGATTGAAACTCCGTCTTTTAAACCCACTTGATGCAACGCATCGTTTATCAGGCGCCATCGCGATATAACATATAGAGACGTTATTAAGTCGTACGCGACACATATGTACTCGGACTACTTCATGATAACTGGACTATTCAGTATGAGTGACGCTTAATATCTTGTCGAACTCAATTTCTTACGCGGCCAAAGAGCGTGAAGAGCAGACTCGCGCGGCCTCTGTTCCGGAATAATGTCTTATCGATCATGCAGCGCGATAAAACATCGTTTCCTTTTTAAATCGCCGCTTCGGATATGTACGAAGTGCGGCCGATCCGTAGACCTGATACGGCTCCGTAACGTACGGAGGCTTGCCACCGTGTCACATGAACTGAAACATTTCGCGGGCTCTTTTCACGTTCCTCTTACAGACTCCTCTCTTCTTCTTCTTCTTCTTCTTCTTCTTCTTCCTCGCAGTTTCCTTTCTCGCAAGAACTCGACGAAACCGCGGAATGCCGTCCCATGATGCCCATTGCGGGCGCAGTGGATTTTCGATAGCGAGATAATTTTCCAACGAAATCATATTATTTCTTTCTCTCCCCCCCCCCTCCATNATTCACCTGAGCACTCGTTTGGAGAAGTAAGCGGAGGGAGAAAAGACGAGATTAGCAGAACTAATCTTTATTGTTCTCAGCATAAATATATATTCGCGTTACGGGAACCGTCAACTATTGCCTATCGACGAGCGTATCCGCCCACGTGGCTCATTATCGAGGCACGCAGTCTTGGACACCCTGCGGATCCTTGGTCTCATTTCTCCGCCGATTCCTCCCACGGAATCGAAGTTCTACATCATTTCCGTCGAATGTCGAAAAGCCGTCGCTATCAGATTTAATTGGTGCTCAGCCGATCGGGTTGCCAGCTAGCTTTTCTCCCCGGCGGGTTCGCTAGCGAGCACGTACGCTCGCTAATGATGCAATCGGCCCATCAGATACTCCTGGCGGCCTGGCTTCTGTCTCTTCTTCTTTTTCCTCTTCAGCTCCTTATTCCGTCTCTTTCTCCCTCGCGCGCGCGATTGGTCCTTACCTCCTTATATACCCACCTGACCGTACAACGAGTCTGCACGTCTCGTTCAGGAGCGCGTGGGCCGCTTTTCTAACGGGTGATCGTTTGCTTTTCCTGTATGCCTCTCGTCGATTTTAATTATCATGGGGTAAAGTGAGCATTGGCCGTATCGCTGAATCAAAGTGCGTCTAATTAGCGAGACGATCGGCCATTTAGAGCACGGAATTTCTTCGTCTCGCGCAAAACAGTGCGAATATTGTTACATTCATGGTGCTATTCGTAATAATGATAAATAAGGGACAAAAATTATCGAAAAGAATTTAAAAAATATTGATAAATATTCTGAATATAATTCACAAATAGGAACATATTTCTTCGTACTATAATTTAACAAAATTTCTTTTGGAAAAAACGCACATGTTATGTACACAATATATTATAAAGTAATTATTGAATTTATGATTATTAAGATTACAATAATTAAACAACGATAACAACTGAAACACGCATATTACGCATATTAGAAGAGCATGAAAATGCAAGCAGAGCATTGAATTATCCAACAACACGATGCTTCCGCAAGGGTCTGATTCCCTGGAAAAACTTAGAAAATCTGGAATTCTCAGGGATTTACCTTGAAAAATCAGGGAATTTTTGTGGAATTTTATTCGAACTGAGATAATTTTTTCAAAAATTCTCTCTTTGATCATTTTATTCTTATATTGCAAGCATCGGCAATCTGATTGGCGAATGATTGTGAATTATATGTTTCAAATATATTATAAATATATATCTTCCTCTCTTTGATTATATGTTCATTGTTCATAGCAAAAAATACTAAATACACAATACTGAGTACACATTTTTTATTGTAATTCTTACAATTAATGATAGAAAATGAAAATATTATGCAAGTGAAAAATGTTTATCTTACAAAAGTCATCCAGTTCATTTTTTAATTCAATATTAATAATTTAAGTGGTTTATTTTTTCTTTGTATGAGTGAAAAGCATTAGAAAACGCATATAAAAACAAACTTATTTTAAAAAGTTCCATCTAAAAATGTTCTACTTTTACCTGGAATTTTGAACAAATTATCTGAAAAATCAAGAAATTCTTAGAGAATTTTTTTACAAGTTTTGAATAAACACTCTATTATTCTAATAACGTGAAAGAACGATGATCGACGATGAACGGGTTCAATGTGTATTTTATACACCCGTTAGAGGAGCAGTGTCTCGACACCTGGCTGCAACATGTTCAGGATTCCTGGTAAAGAACTTGGGTCTGGTCGGTAACGTTAGTGTATCGCTTTACATCGGACGATCTCGAGATTTCATTCATGAAACCTTCGAGGCTTCCGCCGGAACGTCCGTTCGCGTTGCCGATGAAATATCAAAAGCAGGAAATCTCTGCACGAATTTTTGTCCGCGAGGTCGGCGGGCGGTCTCTTAATTAATATTACGACTAATAACGAGCAATTAAAAAAGGTTGAATATTGAATAATCAATTATTATACTTACAATTAATTATTTACATTATAATTTAAACTTGTGTCTTTAAACATTTCTTATGTTTTTAACGTAAAATTATAATCAGAATTTTATCACTCTTGGAATATTTTAAATAATTTCGTTACTATATGTTCAACTCGATATTTTTTAACAGTTTCTTACTATAATATTTAGCGAATCTAGAAATTGAAATAATAATTTTTTTTTGTACTATGATAAATAACGAGATTATTTTCAAGCACTACTCTTTTTAAAACGAGTAATTTTTTAAACTGTACAGAAATAATCATTCGTGATGCTTGTCCGCAATTATAAATATCGTCAATTCATTAATTGATAAGTCAGTTAGTGTCAAATTTCGCAACTGTTTCATCGGCGAGAAAAATTTATCGTTCTTTCGAGAATTTCGAATTTCGAGAAGGGCAAGGAAGAAAATGTATTGCGAGGAAGAGTGCGCGAATCGAGGATACCGGTCTCGATTGCACTCGACGATAGCCGGGCAATTGCGATTGCGCCAAGGGCTAAGATCACGAGAGAGCTTTGCTCGGCACAACTCCATATATCTCTTCTATCTCGATCGGGACAACGTATACTCTCCAGTCCCTCGTCTAGGGTTCTATCCGCGCGAGCCGGGCAACCGGTGCTTTTCATCCGTGAAACTTCAATTGAAGCCTTCGTCGTGGAACGCTATGTCGTTTCTCGACATCCGCAAACACACTGCTTTTACTACGTGATTTTGTTTGTGCATCGCGATAAGTGGACCGTTTACCGAACAAGCTCGTTCCATCATTCATCCTTTCAAAAATGTATATCGTTTCATAATCATGCAAATTATATATGTTTATTTTTTCTCGGTTTAAATCTACATTTGAATATGTATAATTAAAATATTAGTACATAAATTTTGATAATAATTTAATTATTTACGCGAGAGCCTAAATATATAGGAATAAAATAAAAATAATGAAATTAGAATCGCGAGATATTATATTTAATAATTATATGTATGATATCTTCGAAAAGAAATTAATGTTTTAATGATATTCTGAGAGTATAAGTATGACAGTTTTTCTTAAACAATTTTAAAACACATCTTTAATCCTTCGAGATATTATACAGAACTGTGAGACTTAATGCGATCAAATAAACGTAATGTTATTACAGAGCATTCCGAGATGCATCTCGCAGGTGTACTTTTAAAACGCCGCATGCGTCGTACATCCTGCAGTTAACCCTTCGAGACCTCGGGGGGGAGTGGTTGAGATATCTCGACGAGCTACGGAATATAATCAATTTCGTATCCCGATGCGGGATGAAAATAAATCACGAAGAAATGCGATAATTAACTCCCTCGCTCGTTCATCTCCGACTTTCGCGGTTTGTTGATTTATTTCCCCTTCCCTTTTTCCTCTGGCTAGATTGATTTTATTGCCGCACGTAAGGAATCGCGAAAATGAAAAACATGTCAAATTTCTCTTTTAGAGATTGAAAAGGTAGTAAAAAAACAAAAATTTTGAGTAAAAAACTCGGTAAAAGATTGTTTTCTACTCCCCCAGTAGTGTTAATAGGCGGGTTCTAAGCCAGGTCCTCTGAGGGGAGGTGAGGGACGGGGGGGGTCCCGAGCGTCGGAAACTCGTACGATACTATCCTGTCGCATCGGAAAAATCCAGATCTGCTGCGGCAATGTTTATAACTGGCGCGTTCAAGTGTGTCGGAGAGCACGGGCGAGGGAAAAGCACTTGACTTTTTCTTCACGCGACCAAAATTTTTCGTTATGCACTTTTGACATCCGTTAAACTTATTTTTTAAATCTAAAAGATCTCGTTTGCGATGAGATTTTTTTTTTATTTAAGTGTTACATATATTGTTACCGTATACTGTCATAGCGTTTATAATAAATTATAGCAGCCGGACATCGGCGCTAGCCTTATCATCTTTCTACGAAATTCAATAATGCCGCACGTGCAATAGTGCGAGACGATATTTGTTTATAATGTTTATAAATTCGAGCGGCCGGACATCGGCACCCGCCCTTTGTAATACACCGCGCTGTTTATGCTCCCGCGATAAGCTCCCCCGCCCGCGTGACGTCATTCCCCCGCGCCACCAAAATCCCCCTCCGCCTGCGTGACGTCATGCCCCCTCGCCCGCGAGGGACCCCCCCGTCCCTCACCTCCCCTCAGAGGTCCTGGCTTAGAACCCGCCTATTAACACTACTTCCCCCAAAAATGGATTTTTTACTCCATTAATTACTCAGAATGTCCATTTTTAAAAATTTATAACAAAAATCTAATTTTGATGCTTATTTATTAACCTTTGATGCATGGTTTTGAAAAATGAGCATCAAATTTACTAAAATGAAATATCAGATTCCATGTCCTGTATTATTCTCACTTCTGATCCACAAACTAACAACAGTTCATCTATGTTTGAGAGAGTTTTCTTCTAACTTTTATGAAACTTCAAAAATACAGAACATTACAAAATACCATTGAAGTATAAAAATCAAAATTAACCTGTTTTAAAATATTCGAACTCAACTGATTAAACAAATGCGAAGTAGGAATCAGCTCAGCTACATCCATTGAAATTGATTACTGAACCAGTAAACAAAATTAATTTAATCCCTATATCATCTTTTGTTTGAAGAAAACTGGCACTATCTTTTAAAAAAATAGTTTTTTGCTTAATTTCTTACCTCATTTTTAAAAAATCTCGGTTTTTTAATCTCTATTCTCTTTTGAATATCAATTGTAGAATGAAAAATTATAATAAAAACAATTCTTAAAAATATCATAAAAAATAATATAATATATAATTATACTTTCTCTTAAAATCTTATTTATATTCTACAAATAACGAAATTTTAGAAAATTGTATAATTATTTTTCTCGAGAGAGAAATCACGATAAAATCTTGAGATCCTCTCGTGCATCATTAGCCTCTCAATTACATAGGAACGTTCAAGGACGGACGCTTTTCTATCGGAAGATATCGTTGCGGGGTCGACGATGCATCTCCGACATAATTTGTCCCTCTATGAAAACGCCGCCCTACCCCGTCGCTCCATTAGCAATTACTTACCCGCGGATTAAAACTCCATTAGCGTGTTATCTGCCCAGGATCGTCCCGATGGCTTGCCACCCGTGCGTACGTGCGTGCAGGCGTGCGTACACGCATCTATATACGTGCGAGTTCAATCGAGTTCAACCCTTTTCAACCACATCTTCGCTTTTGCGATTAAACTGCTATTATTGAGCATAAAGGCGCACACTCAATGGCATATTATTTAGTAATTATACAAAAATAGTCGCATAATTATTACGGTACATTTTTATATAATATTAAACAAATTATGAAACTCTCGAACTTATGAGAGAGAAGACTTACTTTCCTATACGTAATTTAAATATAGCTTAACGGCGTAAAATTACGCAAAGTGTATTCCGTTGCATACGAAGATTATACTGATAACAGTGTAATATATCTATTTACTCTTACATTAGTCGTATTCCCATTTACGTTGTTGCTCGCGGGCAAGTTTCTGCACACATGTTCAATTCCTTACAAGCGACCCTAAATCATTTGCATAATGTGAAATCGGAAAATACGTACTTTACGATATATTCGTCGACCTGTACTCTCTCTCTCTCTCCCCCCTCCCCTCCCTCCCTCCCTCTTCTCTCTCTCCTTCTCTCTCTCCTTCTCTCTCTCTCTCTCTCTCTCTCTCTCTAAATAATTAAATTGTTGAAATTATGAGAAATATCTCTTTTTTATTTTGCTAATAATAATCTTCTATTTTAATCTCGTTGAACGTTGGAGATTTTTCAATCAGTTTATTCCTTAACGGAAACTTAACAGGTTCATTATATCGCGTTCTCCGGCTCACCGAATTAAATTATGGGTAGATTATAGCTCGCAGTGGACGACTCGCGAAACATGTGTCACCGCGAAACGCGCATTGGACCACCATCGCGTGCAATTTCTTAGCTGCCTCTGTCGCCTGTGTAACTCGCTCTAATATCGCAATTACTCGGCCGACGCGTGTAATTAAAATAGCCTCTTCCTCGGGGATAAATCATCCCCCGGGAAATAATTCGTGAGGTCGAGCGAACGCGATCGCACGTCGCGCCCTGAGTCGTGCATCGACGACCGCGGGAGGTCCTCGGCGTGTGTCGCGAACTTGTAGAGGCAATCAATTTCCATGCATCGGATTAATTTCCATGCGATGGCCGGGAGACTTAATAGTCCGGTTTTAATTGTTTTTCTATTAGAAATGTATACATTTAATGATTTGGAAAAGATTCAAATTTAATTTCGTGCTTCTTAATAATAAAGGTAATTGTATTAAGTAATTGCGAAACGTTGAGAATAATATTTCCTTTATTTATATATATTTGAGGTAGAATATAGAGTGTTTTTAATGAATATAGATTATGATTAATAATGTTTTTTAACACGTAGAAAGACTGATGTTTCAAAATTGTCCTATTGACAATACTGATATTTAAATCGTTATTAATTACAAAGCCAGTATGCGTGATAGATATATAAATAAATATACAGGATGTTCCGAAATTAAATGTCAAAATTTTGGGAGCGTGTGGAGGATCGATAAATTAAAAAAAAAGTCCTTTAGAAATTTACTCGTTTTTGCTTTATTTTGAAAAAAAAAAAATCGCAGAAGAAGAAACAAACAAATTTTCATCAAAAAATATAAATAACAATAAAATTATTAGGTTTATCATAAAAAACCATAAGAAATAAAAGTTGTAGAGCATTGGATTAAAAAAAGGGAGTGAATTAAAATTATCTTGAAATAAAATTAGAGAATTGTAAATAAATATGTAACAACGCGAGATTATTGTATCCTGTTTATTTTAGTTTATGTTTACATTCCTTCTGTCATTAAGGAAGTGATAACATGAATAAATAAGTGTAAATAAATAAGTAAACTGAAACAAAAAAAGCTTTTATTTTTTCATTTAATTATTACTTATTTAAGTAATAAATATTTAAGTAAACAAGATACACACAATAATCTCATGTTGTCGCGTATTTATTTATAATCCTCTAATTTTAATAAACTCCTCTAATTTTACTGCAGGAGGATTTTAATCCACTCTCTTTTCTTAATTCCATTTTCTTAATTACAACTTTTATCTCATGACACTTTTCGATCAACCTAATAATTTTAGTGTTATTTTAAGTTTTTTGGAAAAAAATTCGTTTCTCTGTTTGTGATTTTTTTTCAAAACGAGACAAAAACAAGCAAAACTCTAAAGGACTTTTTTCTTAGTTTATCGATTTTCCACACGCTCAGTTTTAACATTTAATTTCGGGATACTCTGTATAATTCCTATATTAAATTTTAATTATTTTTGTTGAATATATCGGTGTAATCGTGACTAAAAATGTATGCGCATATTTTCAACATTACTCCCGCAGTTTTATTATATGCCAGATCGTAAATATTATACATAGGCTTTTTCGCAAACGGAGTAAATCAATCGAGAATTTATATTCCACGCCCCAAGCGGGACTGTGCAGCTAGCCGAGCAAATATCGCAAGCGTGCAATAAATAAATACGAAAACCTCTTTTTCCTGTCTCGACTCCGACAGCGAGAGAAGACGGGCGTAAAGTAGCGAATCGACGAAGTGAAATCCCCGCCGCGTATTTCGCGAAGTATGTAACTGCATCGCGTACTCGGTTACGCGCCTTTAAGCCGCGCCACGTCGCATTTATAATCGCGTAGAACGATTTAAACCACCGACGGCGGTTTCTACCAGCTGGAGATTATCCGAATAAAATAGTATCTACCTGGCCGCGCGGGAGAGTATCGATTTACCTACCTATCTGCCTACCTACGCTTAGCCCGATAGTCTCCTTCGCATGCCGATTACCGACTTGACACCTGTATAAAGCCGATCTTATGTTCCAGCAGATTTGTTTATATGCACCGTAGAATTGAACGATCGTAATCGCGTGATAGAGTCTTTGAATCGTGAAGTGAAATCTTACCCAACACACTTGTTTGCAAAGAGAAGAGATATATGTTAAAAATTTAATGAATTTAACGCAATAATTATTTTACAATTAAATGTGCAAATTAAGAAAAAATATTTTGAGATGACTTGAAGAATTCCGAGAATAGTATAAAATAGAACGAAGCATCACCACATGAATTGTATGTGGCCACGCCGGGATAGAAGCTTCCCACTGTCAGCAAATCAACGATCAATTATAAATCGATACGAGGTATCCGATTTATTGCACGTGTCCAACAAGAGCTATCGCTTTCTCATGTCCGTTAACAGGAAAACGGCCAATTCACCGATGAAATGAACGACGACTGTGTGTCGATACGATACGAGGAGATGGTGTATTGACTTTTAAATCGATACCATCCTCGCGAAAGATACCCGCACGATCTGTTCCTCTGATTGGCCAGTTTATCGTACAAGAGCCACGCTGTGGTGTGGCTAATGAGAGATAAGTTTGATAGCGTGAGTAATAGGCGATCGGGAAGTAGTGAGGTTAATAATTCAACGAGCAGCCACATCTGATCGCTTTTCGCCATAATACTACCGATCGACGATGAGATTACTCGCATTACGGTAATCTCGCCTTAGCAAGGTCGACTTGTTTTTTTTTTCGATATTATTATTTATTGGAATATTTAAGGATGTATGTGTTATATGTCAAAACATGGACAAAAGCATGAAAATTTCGTATAGATTGTTCTACTATTTCTTCTGAATATCTGTGCAAAATCTGAAAACAATTCTCTTAAGGGTTTAGAAATTATTTAAGTTTAAAGTTAGTATTTATTCTTATGGAAAATCGCGTATTGTAGCACTTATTGACAAATTTGACAAGGAAAAAACATTGCCAACGAAACAAAAATTGTCACTTATATTAATATCTCTCTCTCTCTCTCTCTCTCTCTCTCCCCCCCTCCTTCCCCCTCCCCCTCTCTCTCTCTCCCTCTTTCTGCAAACTATTCGATTCTTTTTGTTTCTTGTAGTTAATTTCAGAGAGTATTCACGATCAAAAGTTTTTGTCTTAAATTAGGAAAAATATTAATTACAACTATTTTCTTTTACGAAGACGTTAAAAACCATATTATTTTGTGATACTTTTATTCTTTTTATAATCCGGATTTATTTATTTAAATTTTCAAACAGTATAAATGTCATTTTTGGTAAAACTGCATAAAAGGTGACATACTTCCAATTTTATCGCCATTTATATATGTTATAGGGGAGGTTCTTCTGAATAATTCCTCGCAAGAAATATAAGTAGGGGACGGCATTGGTTTAGAAGATATAACAAATTAAAGGATCGTCGATTGGCAATAAAATAAATCTTTCGGTAAATAGAACGTCTTGCACTACACAACATTTCTTTCAACATTTCATCAATTATCAGTAAATATATCCATGAGTAACCGCGAGAAACACAAAAGAACTACGCCGATCTTCTCTAGGTAAATAAAAAACAGTAGATGTCTCATACAATAAAATTTTTCAGTGAAAGAATAATGAAACCGCTAAGAAACGATTAAAACACCTTACGAAATATCTAATAAAAACAATCGCAGCAACATCGATTAAAATCATAGAAAAATAAGACCTTTGCTATCCATCTCAGAATCACGTGTGCGAAGGTCCGCCGGAAAATGTAGTAGTATAGCAGGGTCGGTTCTAACGCAGGTCTTGCGAGAGGTATGCGGGGCGAGGGGAAACTATGCGGGGAATGTGCCGATGTCCGAAAGCTCGAATTTATATTATATTTATATTTATATTATATTTATATTATATTATAAACAATTAGCGTCTCGCAAGATTGCACGTGCGGTCGGATTTAATATACGGTGGGATTTTTGCAAATCCCAGTCGACTCCTTTAATTTTTCCATCGCTTACATATCTATCTTATATGCGAGGAAGAGAAGCGAAAGAAATAAACATTTTTTTTCTTTTTCATTTTAACACATTTATTTATGTTAAAATACATCACCTTGTCTCAAGGTTTCAGACAAAAGTTCATCCACAGCATACGCTAATAGTTCGCAATCTATGATAGACGTTTTATCAAAAACATTGCGCAAGATTTGAACAGCATTATCTCTCTCGGCACTAAACATATTACCTTGCAAATTAACGACAAATCGATCGAAACTCTCATTTACGGCTTCTAAATTCTCACACAGCTTCAAATATTCGTGATTAACACAGTATTCGAGTTCAAACAAAAAAAATATAGTTGATGGTTTCATGTACAAGCAAGAATCGCGTAACGTAAGTTTTACAACACTCGCATCGTGTATTTTAACAATCTCAATTGTTAAATCGTTAATCCATATTGGTGTATGATTAGGCGTTTGTACAAGTCGTTCAACGTCCGCTCGTTTCAGCATTAGCGATTCCCATGTTCCAATAGGTAATACGATTTGATTGCCTCATTTATCGCCAAGATGTAATTCTACGTAAGATGTGATTCCACGCTGTGATTCAACGCTGATTCCAATATCCAAGTATTTATACGCAGTGCGCGTCAAAGCAAATCTGCGTACCAAAATACGTGGTATACAACGAGGTTTACCGTGTCTGAAAAAATACGATTAAATATGAAATAGCATGGAAAAAAACATATATGAAAATGTTACGTCCATACTCGAATGAAAGGAAAGTCAGCTGGAGGGCGTAACCTAGTTTTCTCTTAGACACACGCTAGACGATGCGTGTCCTAGAGTCGAGTGAACAGACCAGGGCTCCAGATTCGGTCAACGACCTTAAGGGTCGCTCTTACTCTATCAAAAGGGCCGTTCGCTCGGCGGTCCCTTTTCTGGTAAAGGAACTGAATCCTTATTACCCGGGACGGGACCTCGTGCGATTTCGTGCGACAGGAAGGAGGTCGGGTTAAAAAGAAACGTTCACGATGTTAAATATTAAAACTCTAATTTATTCATGAAAAGAAAATGTTGAATTTGAAAGGAAAATTAACTTTAATAGATTATAAATCTTTTTCTTTCTTTACCTCATATTATGTTCTTATTGTTAATCATTATAATTGATATATATATATATATATATATATATACTTATTCTTCTTAAG
>NW_021849056.1:39108-51560 GCF_003651465.1 Formica exsecta | reverse complement strand
TCGGGATGCTTGAATTTATAAACATTATAAACAAATAGCGTCTCGCACTATTGCACGTGCGGTCTGAACAGTGGGAATTTTTTGAGCGGTATGAAATGGGGGGGGGGGTATATGGCGCGACTGTGATACCTAATCCATTTCTGTAAGAAGCGGTGTTGATGTCAGGCTGCTCGAATTTATATGCATTATAAACAAATAGCGTCTCGCAAGATTGCACGTGCGGTCTG
This sequence comes from Formica exsecta, assembly GCF_003651465.1. Taxonomy (NCBI): domain Eukaryota; kingdom Metazoa; phylum Arthropoda; class Insecta; order Hymenoptera; family Formicidae; genus Formica; species Formica exsecta. Next base: position 51,333 of record NW_021849056.1, on the reverse strand, counting down.
TACGGTGGGATTTTTGCAAATCCCAGTCGACTCCTTTAATTTTTCCATCGCTTACATATCTATCTTATATGCGAGGAAGAGAAGCGAAAGAAATAAACATTTTTTTTCTTTTTCATTTTAACACATTTATTTATGTTAAAATACATCACCTTGTCTCAAGGTTTTAGACAAAAGTTCATCCACAGCATACGCTAATAGTTCGCAATCTATGATAGACGTTTTATCAAAAACATTGCGCAAGATTTGAACAGCATTATCTCTCTCGGCACTAAACATATTACCTTGCAAATTAACGACAAATCGATCGAAACTCTCATTTACGGCTTCTAAATTCTCACACAGCTTCAAATATTCGTGATTAACACAGTATTCGAGTTCAAACAAAAAAAATATAGTTGATGGTTTCATGTACAAGCAAGAATCGCGTAACGTAAGTTTTACAACACTCGCATCGTGTATTTTAACAATCTCAATTGTTAAATCGTTAATCCATATTGGTGTATGATTAGGCGTTTGTACAAGTCGTTCAACGTCCGCTCGTTTCAGCATTAGCGATTCCCATGTTCCAATAGGTAATACGATTTGATTGCCTCATTTATCGCCAAGATGTAATTCTACGTAAGATGTGATTCCACGCTGTGATTCAACGCTGATTCCAATATCCAAGTATTTATACGCAGTGCGCGTCAAAGCAAATCTGCGTACCAAAATACGTGGTATACAACGAGGTTTACCGTGTCTGAAAAAATACGATTAAATATGAAATAGCATGGATAAAAACATATATGAAAATGTTACGTCCATACTCGAATGAAAGGAAAGTCAGCTGGAGGGCGTAACCTAGTTTTCTCTTAGACACACGCTAGACGATGCGTGTCCTAGAGTCGAGTGAACAGACCAGGGCTCCAGATTCGGTCAACGACCTTAAGGGTCGCTCTTACTCTATCGAAAGGGCCGTTCGCTCGGCGGTCCGGTAATATTTCAGAGAAGGGGTTAAAAGAACTAAAGAAGAGAAGCCCGAATAGGGAAGTTAGTTAAGATTGAAACGTAAATGATTGAAGTTATTAATTGATTTATTATAATTAATAATCCAAGAATTATTTCAAATGTACTGTTACGTCAAGATTCAATGGAAGGGAGAGTCAGCGGGAGGACGTAACTTACTTATCTCTAGGCAAACGCTAGACGATGCGTGTCCTAGAGTCGAACGAACAATACAGGGCCTTAGACAGGTCAACGACCGGAAGAGTCGCTCTTACTCTGTCCACGGGCCGTTCGGTCGGCGGTCCCTTTTTTGGTAAAGAAACTGAATCCTTATTACCTGGGACGGGACCCTGTGCGATTTCATGTAACGGGAAGGAAGTCGGGTTAATAAATTGCTCGAATTTTAAAATCTAGCTTTACATTTATTCAAAAATAATAAAACGAATAATTTTAAAAGATACAATTTAATAATGAATCATCTGATTCGGACGTCAACCGGAATTAAGCGGGGAAACTAAAATTTAAACTCCGGTTGGTAATTTACAATAATATGTTTAGAAAAATTATTTACAATAAATGTGTGAGGGTTGGACGGTAGAGGGAGAGAAGGGGAGGAGGATTATTAAAGGTCCTGGAATTGCACGGTGGAGGGGGAAGGGAACTTCATCCAAAAACCTCGATGGGGACGACTAATGGAAAAGGGCAACCCGGGCCAAAAAATGGAATTATGGAACCGGGCGGACTGGTACGAAGGATATAGTAGAATTGATCGAGGTCCACTATATCTGGACCGACACAATAATCCTCGTCTGTAAGAGGGACAGGATAAGGGGGAAATTGATTTAGGAGGTACCTGTACCAGGCTTCTCTGTCCTGGTCTTCGAAAAAGGACTCCGACTCTCCTTCGGGATCGGAAGGTTCAGGTTTTAAATCTTCCGGTTCTGTTTTGAGATCGGGACACTCTTCTACGAAGTCCCGAAGGGTTTCTTCGAAAACGCGCGACTTTTCTGAGAGATCGGGCGATTCGAGGGGTAAGAAGGAGGGAGGAGTGGGAATTCGCGAGGGTTGAGGTTCGAGTGATGGCGAGTAGTCGAAGAGGGGAGGGGGAGTAGGATTCCTCGGCTGTTGCTGGAAATCAGCAAAAGCGGGCGAATATCCGGAAGGAGAAGGGGGACCAAGGTTTTCCAGATGTTGCGGAGATTCAGAGAAGGTAGGTGGATGTTCAGGGGGAGAAGGAGGAGTAAGATTTGCTAACTGTTGAGGGGATACAGGGAAGGTAGGCGACGGGGAACGCTCGGGGGAAGAGACGGGTGAATAAGAGGGGGGAGAATAATGAGGAGAGGAAGGTGGAGGGCAAGGTGGTAAGTTATGTATTTTATGTGTACGTTTTTGTTTATTGTATATTTTAATTAGTCGATGAGCTTTTTGGTTAAAGGAGTCCTTATCTAAGTTAAATTTCTTATAGTCTACTGTGTAGTTAGGGTCCGCAGCCGCCCGAGCCAATTCTTTTCTTAGTTGCCTATTCTGTCGGTTTCGCGACGCTTTGATGGTCGCGCGCGTAGGTTGATTTAATGTTTCCACTAAGGAAAGGGGGCCGTGATGAGTAATGATAATAATGAAATCGATAGTGAATAGATTCTTAATTCACGAAATAATTCTTGGAAGTTTTTCTTTAATTGATTGAATAATTCTAGTTTTCAAGTCCGGATAATAAAGAAGGTTTAATTTTTATATTTCTATATGAAAGTTTTTGGACGATCTGGGAGTATATATATATATATATATATATATATATATATAAAGGTGACAAATGTAATCGGGAGTCACTCCGCGAGATACAGGTAACTCTCGATGACGGACTAGGAGTCAGGAGTCGCTTTGTAAAATTCAGGTATCTCGTGATGACCGTCAGCAAATCAAAAGTTACTCTGTGAAATACAGATAACTCGTGACGATTGGTGGCAAGTCGGGAGTCACGCTGCAAAATGCAGGTAACTCGTGATGGCTAAGGTAAAGTAGAAAAAAAAAGGAGATTCGAGGTAATATTTCAAAGGAAGAAGAATGAGGATTAAGTAAGAGAAAGTTATACAAAGAGACAATCGAAATCTAAGTACGAAGCATCGAAATGAGATACTGATTGATCCAAGAATTATTTCAGAATGCAAGACGTAAGATAATAATAATAATAATAATATAAACAAAAGGAAAGGATAAAAATTGAAGTTGTTCAACCCACTTACTACTTGAGAATGCGTTGATACTTGTAGTTCGGTTACTAAGTGTGGTTCGGTTCCAGCTGTCGTGGCTGATCAGAATGGGCTCGGCAATGATGGCTCGGGAACCCGGTCTATTGTGTCGCTGGTTTAAACACCTCGGCTTGCTGGCACTTAACACTTATCACTAAATCTTTCACTTTAGTTTGAACTCGGTCTCTGCACAACTTAAAGTCGCGGAAAAACTTGCCCTCCGAGCTGACTACTATCTGAGTAGTGAGTCGGTTGAAGAACGAAAACGGAATGAATTTTCGAGCGAGGATTTCGCGTATCCACGAGTCTTAGCGTCTCTCCACGTACCCTCTCCATTAGGCAATCAGAATTCTTTTTTAACAAATCAAATCTTTACTATTTACCCCTCTCATGAGTAGGAGGTGCTACTCTTCCAGAAGAAGGTCCAGAAATTGCGCCTATTGGTGTAGGTTTTCGTTTTTAGAAGTTAAGTCCAGCTTATTGGAGAGTCCGTTATGATCTGCTAAGTTGACATTTTTATTATTCCCGCTAAAATTTATCTCAAACAGATAACACAAGAGGGTGGTCTGGCAGGCGAGCGCGCGGTGTTAAGTATTGCGAGTTCTGCTTACGGATTTTGGTTTCATCTGTAAACCATCGTCCGTGTCCCTCTCCTTGTTCTTTGTTTTAAACCCTTAAGCCCGTCGCGCGGACCTTAGAGTTGAATATTTCATTCATATGTTTGTTTTCCGTACGCACATGGTCTAGATTTCTAGCGTTCGAGGGTCTCTTATCTTTGTTTAAAATTTTCGAATCTTTGACGTGGGTTTTAGTCCCGGAATATTTATTGATCCGTCTCATAGTTAAAAAATTGTATCGTTCTAAAAGATTAGTCTCGCCTGCTAGATATCTCCTTGTTTATTGTTTACGTCGTGTGCAGAAAGGTTCCAGAGCGTAATTTTTTATATCAGTGAAAGAGTTCTATGAAAGAAAAGAATCGTGGAGTCCACCGGATGTAACAGCTGCAATCTTTTATCAACGGTGTTGGGCCGTCGATGTGCGTTCGCTGCTACGGTTGATTGTAATGTTTCTAACAGCGACGATATTGTTGAACCTCCAAATCCGTCTTTATATGTTGCGGAAGCTTGTCCCACAAGTAGTGGACGTGATCGCCGCACATTCGCAGCAGAATGACTTTCGGCACAAATTGTAACTGTTCGGCGCTCAAATCGCAAATATCGGAAGGTCTCGACAGCAGGACGAACATTTTTGTTACTGAACGATTCGCGATTCCGCGCATCTATAAATAGGCGTTCGATCCAGCATTCCTCAGTCGACAGTGTGAAAATGAGATTCTCGTGCGACAACCTTTGGCGATACGCGTAACGAATTGCGACGACAGATTACGATCGATGGGGGACAACGCGGAGATGCGCAAGCATGGTACGATGCTACCTACTACTATACGCGCGATCGTTTGTGGCCCCTCGAATTGCGGTAAAACCAACGTTCTGATAAGCCTGCTGGAAAGTCCGCACGGTGTACGTTTCGAAAACGTGTACGTGTACTCAAAGTCGTTGCAACAGCCGAAATATCGATATCTGGAGAATTTGCTGACATCGATCGACGAAATCGGCTACTTCACGTTCTCCAACAACAGTGACGTCATTCCGCCGAGCGAGGCGCGTCCAAACTCGATCTTCGTGTTCGATGACGTGGCATGCGATAAGCAAGATGCGGTGAGAGAGTACTTTTCAATGGGTCGGCACGGCGCTCAAATCGCAAATATCGGAAGGTCTCGACAGCAGGACGAACATTTTTGTTACTGAGCGATTCGCGGTTCCGCGCACCTATAAATAGGCGTTCGATCCAGCATTCCTCAGTCGACGGTGTGAAAAAATGAGATTCGTGCGACAACCTTTGGCGACACGCGTAACGAATTGCGACGACAGATTACGATCGATGGGGGACAACGCGGAGATGCGCAAGCATGGTACGATGCTACCTACTACTATACGCGCGATCGTTTGTGGCCCCTCGAATTGCGGTAAAACCAACGTTCTGATAAGCCTGCTGGAAAGTCCGCACGGTGTACGTTTCGAAAACGTGTACGTGTACTCAAAGTCGTTGCAACAGCCGAAATATCGATATCTGGAGAATTTGTTGACATTGATCGACGAAATCGGCTACTTCACATTCTCCAACCGACGAAATCGGCTACTTCACATTCTCCAACAACAGTGAAGTCATTCCGCCGAGCGAGGTGCGTCCAAACTCGATCTTCGTGTTCGATGACGTGGCATGCGATAAGCAAGATGCTGTGAGAGAGTACTTCTTAATGGGTCGGCACACGAGCGTTGACTGCTTTTATTTCTGTCAGACGTACGCAAGAATACCTAAACATCTGATACGCGACAACGCGAACCTGCTGATCCTGTTCAAACAGGATGGTACCAATCTGAAACATGTGTACAACGATCACGTGAATACCGATATGCCGTACGATGAATTTTGCGCGTTGTATCGCGATTGTTGGCAGCGCAAGTACGGATTCGTAGTGATAGACAAAGACAGCTCGCTCAACGATGTTTGATACAGAAAAGGATTTAACGTGTTTGCGATACCGCAAAACGATTAGTCGTTGCCGATACTTCGTCGGCGTGAAACGTAAGAGAGATCGACATTTTTGCTTTTCCGCGATGGCTGCGATCGATAAGAGCGGAATATTCGCAAGCACGAGAAGATTGCGAGGGCAATTGTAAAAACTAGCGAATCGATTCGCAAGAAACCTCGCGCTTTGAAGACCGGTAAGATCGAGGAGGATATCGTGTTGGACAGGCACTTTAGATCTCTCATCGGACCGCTACAAAAGATCGTCGACAACTCTAGCTCAATCGCGGTGAAGAACGAGCCTGGGAGTAACACTGACGCGGGGATCGAAGCGTTATCCATCCCGAAGCGTGAGAAAGAGGAAGAGGAGGAGGAGGAGAAGGAGAAGGAGGAGGAGGAGGAGGATGCGACACCGAAAAAGAGAAAACGATCCGACGCCTGGTCGGATCGCTCACCGGCATCGCATAAATCAAAACAATCGGACGCTCTACTGGATGTACCGGCGATAACCTCTACACCGTCTGCGACAGTGAGAACCATACAACCTACGATACCCGAATTATTCGCGAGCCAGGATGTTTTTGAAACCACGGACGACTCGCTCGTGACATCCGTTCGAAATCAGTTGCAAACGCCAGAAGTTCAAGAAACGTTGCGAGATCAGTTAGGTCCACTGGGTCAAAGGTACATCTGGCCTGTCCTGAGTGGCGATCAAGAGAACGGTATAGACAACGTGTACGGTGTTTATCTCGACAAGAATGGAATGATGTTTGGTAATAAATTTTTTGACGTGGACAACGCGGATAGCATAATTATCGACGGCATACGATACGTCGGCAAACCTGGTCTTTACGAGTTGATCTTCAAGAAATTCCCCGATGACGTTATCTATACGGAAGATGATAAGCAAACGTACAAGAGCATGCTGTTGACGACGAGCGCGCATAAACGCAATCACGATGCGCATGGTCGATTACTAAGCAACAGGGGATACAAGTACAAAGAAATAATCCCAAAGTTGATACCGATCGAACCCAAGAAAAAGAAATCTGGACAGGGATTATTCGTGCCTCGCGAAATGATGCTAACCAACAACAAGATCGACTACGTGCACTGGGACGATCCCAACGAGCTGGTGGATCGTCTACGATTGCTCGATGCTTTGCACCAAGCGGGCCACAACGACAATGAAATCCTGTCGATCATCGAGGAACTTCGCGAAGTTGGCATTATTATAAATTAAACGGTATTATTATTATAAATTAAACGTCTGATAAACGAGCTTCGGCGTGCGAATATCGCTAGATTAGAAACGCTAACAAACGACAACGAAACGCCAACGAACGACAACGAAACGCCAACGAAACGCTAATGAACGACAACGAAACGCCAACGAACGACAACGAAACGCCAACAAAACGCCAACGAACGACAACGAAACGCCAACAAAACGCCAACGAACGACAACGAAACGCCAACGAACAACAATGGACAGTAACAAACGGGTCAAGAATGGCTACGAACAGCTGACGAACAACAACGAACGACAACGAACGGTTCAAAAACGGTTATCGGACGGTTATCTAACAGCTCAGGAACGGGTCAGGAACGGCTACGAACGAATCAGGAACGGCTACCAGACGGGTCAGGAACGGCTACGAACGGCTATCGAACGGCAACGAATGGTAGCGGATGATAAAGAACGGCTATTGAATGACAATAAATGGAAATAAACGGCTATTGAACGGTTAAAAAAAAAGTTAGAGATATAAATCATAATGTAATTTCTTTGTACATATTATTACGCGCCGACCAGTTGCACAGCTAAAAACATGACATCGTTAAAATCCGATGGACGTAAAAATATCGAGAAACTACGACTCGTCGAGGAACTGCATGCTCCGGCGAAAAGAAATTTTTTTCGAAGGCATGTCATAGTACGGGGATACGATGACTTGTGGCAAGCTGACATCGTCGAGATGCGTCCGTACTCACGTTTTAACAGAGGCCATCACTACATACTTACCGTCACCGATGTGCTGAGCAAGTACGCGTGGGCCGTACCGCTCAAGAATAAAGGCGGAAGTGAGACGGCTGATGCTATCGCTGAAATAATTCGAGATAGCAAGAGGTACCCGAAAAACATGCAAACCGATATGGGGAAGGAATTTCGACGAAACATCGACGTACAACGTCTCATGAGAAAACACGACATCAATCATTATTCCACGTATTCGATGTTGAAGGCATCGATCGTCGAACGATTCAATCGCACGTTAAAGAACGACATGTGGAAGATGTTTACGCTGAACGGAACTTACAATGGGTTGACGCGTTGCCGCGACTCGTGTCGGATTACAACGCGCGCAAGCATCGAACGATTGGTATGCAACCCGTCGATGTTATCCCCGCGATCGCTGAAAGACTCTTAGCTACGGTGTACAGCGCAATAAAAATCGCGGGTCCGGCAAAGTTCAAAGTAAGTAACCTGGTACGCGTTAGCAAGTACAAGACGATTGTTACGTCCAGACTCGGGGAAGGATGAGTCGACGGAAGGGCGCAACAACTATCTTTATTTATTTAATAATAAAAAAAAAGACATGTGTGCGTGTGTGAGTGAGGTAGGAAGTAAGGATCATGGAGAGAGAGTGAAAGGAGATTTGAATTTAATTCAATTTAGTCTTGATAGGACGAAGGTGATTCTAAATCAGGTAGTTCTTCGCAGAACTCCTGAATGGCTTTTTCGAAATCGTCTGATTCCGAAAATTGCGGAGGAAAAGGGGGTGGATTATTTAAGAGGACTGTGGATAATGACGAGAATGATCTCGGGGAAGAAGGCGGTTCGGGGGAATAAACTGGGGAGTAGCTGGGAGAGAAATAGTAAGGGGAAAGGGGGGAGGTTGTGACTGTGCTGGATTGTGAGCTTGGGTGATGTGAGCCTTACTCCTAAATCTTTTTAATTTAACGATGAGAATTGCGAACGGTCGCGTCAACGCCTTCCGAGTCCTGCGATGGACTAGGTTCATGGGCCGATATATATATATTTTTCCAGATCTGGTTCTCACTACGAAACCAGTGTAAATAATAAGGTTTCAGTCGCGTATATACGTAATAATTGAATAGTTGAAGCTTACTTTTTGCTGTTGATTCGATAATGATGAAAGACTAGTCTCGTGGTGCGTTCGGACCTTCGGTTGATGAATGCAAATGGTGGTGAGACGCCGTTGGAAGACACTAGTTTTCTCAACTAACTCGCGAGTCACAACACGGAGCAAGAGTACTCAGATTGAAAGTTGCAAAATAATAGAGACTGATGTGTTCGCGAGTTCTCCTTTTTAATTTCCTTTTTGGGGCGTATTCTAATTCTAAGAGTGGGAATCTTCCAAAACTTCGACGAATTGAATTTGCGCATAAGTGGGAATTTTTCCTCACCAATCGACGATTGTTGCCGACACTTCGCGGAAGGAAGGAATCGTGGAATCGCCAGGACGTAACACGATCTTCGAGAAGGGTTACACACCAAATTGGACAACCGAGGTGTTTAAGATCGTTAAAGTGCAGCGTATTAATCCCGTAACCTATCTACTCAAGGACTATCGCGGAAAATCCATCGCTGGAGCGTTCTACGAATACGAGTTGCATCGCGTGACTTATCCGGACGTGTATCTCGTGGAGAAAGTACTGCAGGAGAAGTGACGAGGTTTACGTGAAATGGGTGGGATTCGATGGATCGCACAACTCTTGGATACACAAGGACAATGTGGTTTAATTCATACAAACTGTATTTTATTTTTAACATATGAAAAATATGAAATACATTTAAAGTATCTGAAATATGTAAAATATAAAAATATAATATATGTAAGATGTATACAGTGTTACGTCCGGACTCAATGAAAGGAAGAGTCAGCGGGAGGGCGTAACTTACTTATCTGTAGATAAACGCTAGACGATGCGTGTCCTAGAGTCGAACGAACAATACAGGGTCTTAGACAGGTCAACGACAGGGAGGGTTGCTCTTACTCTGTCGAAGGGCCGTTCGGTCGGCGGTCTCTTTTTTGGTAAAGGAACTGAATCCTTATTACCCGGGACGGGACCCTGTGCGATTTTGGGTAACGGGAAGGAAGTTGGGTTAATAAATTACTCGAATTTAAAATTTAACTTTACATTTATTCAAAAATTGGAAATGAATGATTTAAAAAAAAAGAAAGATAAAATTCAACGAAGGAACATTTAATTCGATTTTTAAAATCTTATTTATAAAAATACATTTTCTTAAATTCTAAAGTGTACTTGTGTTTGTGTGCGTGAATGTAGGTGAAGGAAAATTATATTCTCGCGGGTGTTACAATAAATGCGGAGGACATCAACCGGAATTAAAAGGGAAACTAAAATTTAAATTCCGGTTGGAAATTTACAATAAATAGTTCAAATAAAAAAAAATTATAAAAAATATATTATTAGAGAAATTAAAGTTGGACGGTAGGGATAAAAGAGGAGGAGGACTATTAAAGGTCTTGGAGTTGCACCGTGGAGGGAGAAGGGAATTTCATCCAAAAGACCTCAATAGGGACGGCTAAAGGAAAAGAGCAGCCGGGGACAAAAGAAGGAATAATGGAGCCAGGTGGACTGGTTTGAAGGATATAGTGAAATTGATCGAGGTCCACTATATATGGTCCGACGCGATAATCCTCGTCTGTAAGAGGCACAGGATAAGCAGGAAATTGGCTTAGGAGGTACCTGTACCAGGCTTCCCTGTCCTGGTCTTCGAAAAAGGACTCCCATTCTCCTTCGGGATCGAAAGGTTCAGGTTTTAAATCTTCCGGTTCTGTTTTGAGATCGGGACACTCTATCGTGAAATTGATCGAGGTCCACTTTATCTGGACCGACGCGATAATCCTCGTCTGTAAGAGGCACAGGATAAGCAGGAAATTGGCTTAGGAGGTACCTGTACCAGGCTTCTCTGTCCTGGTCTTCGAAAAAGGACTCCGACTCTCCTTCGGGATCGGAAGATTCCGATTTAAAATCTTCCGGTTCCTCTTTGAGATGGGGACACTCTTCTACGAAGTCCTGAAGGGCTTCTTCGAAAACGCGCGACTCTTCTGAGAGATCGGGCAATTCGAGGGGTAAAGAGGAGGGAGGAGTAGGAATTCTAGTGGGTTGAGGTTCGAGAGAAGGTGAGTGAGAACGCTCGGGGGAAGAGACGGGGGAATAAGAAGGAGGTGAAAAATCGACAGAAAAACTAGGACAGTCAGAAGGGGGAGGGGGAGTGGGAATTCGCGAGGGTTGGGGTTCGAAAGAAGCTGAGTGAAAACGCTCAGGAGAAGAAATAGGAGAATAAGAAGGAGGGGAGGGAGCAGAAGAAGCGGGGCGAGGTTGTGTATCGTGTACTTGTATATTGTGTAAGTCTCGCTGAGTTAGCTTAAGTTTAGTGAAATTTTCAACAAAATTGGGGTCTACGGACGCTCGAGCCAATTCCTTCTTAAGCCGCCTATTGCGACGATTACGCGAGCATTTAGTTGCCGCTTGGGAAGATCGTTTTACTCTTTCCATTAAGGAATGATTCGTAAATAAGTAATAATAATAATAATAATATTGTGTGGTAGGAAGGAGATGTGAAATAATTCTTGTCGTTTCTATTTTAAGGATTATATCCGGATAATAAAAGTTGTTATTTAAATATCAGGTATATAAAAGTAGATGTGATATATATATAGTTTATTTATTAGTATATCTATTATATCTCCCTTTTATTATATAGTTAGGCGAGATGAAAGCCACAGAAAGGGACTGAATGAAATCGCGAGTCTCTCTATGAGATATACGTGTCCCTTGGTGAGGAGAAGGAAGCCACGGGTCGCTCAGCGAAATGCAGGTGACCCTCGGTGACGAGTAGGAAGTCACGGATCGCTCCGCGAAATGCAGGTGACCCTCGGTGACGAGTAGGAAGTCACGGATCGCTCCGCGAAATGCAGGTGACCCTCGGTGACGAGTAAGAAATCAGAGTCGCTTCGCAAAATGCAGGTGACCCTCGGTGAGAAGAGGGAAGTCACGGATCGCTCAGCGAAATGCAGGTGACCCTCGGTGACGAGTAGGAAGTCACGAGTCGCTCCGCAAAATGCAGGTGACCCTCGGTGAGAAGAAGGAAGTCACGGGTCGCTCAGCGAAATGCAGGTCACCCTCGGTGACGAGTAGGAAGGTGAAAGAAGAGACTTGAAGTAATGTTTTCGCGAAGGGGTTAAATTTATTATCCAAGAATCATTTCAGGAAAGAAGAAAAAAAAGGAAAATAATTAAAAGAGATGGGAAAATTTAATGACTTACTATTTATTGAGAGCGTTGTTAAACTAAACCACAAAAGGTTTGCGGGGCGAGAAGATCTTGGCTCGTGCTGTCAGGTTGGATGG
>NW_021849056.1:17370-37834 GCF_003651465.1 Formica exsecta | reverse complement strand
TATATATATATAGTTTATTTATTAGTATATCTATTATATCTCCCTTTTATTATATAGTTAGGCGAAATGAAAGCCACAGAGAGGGACTGAATGAAATTGCGAGTCTCTCTGTGAAATATACGTGTCCCTTGGTGAGGAGAAGGAAGCCACGGGTCGCTCCGCGAAATGCAGGTGACCCTCGGTGACGAGTAAGAAATCACGAATCGCTCCGCGAAATGCAGGTGACCCTCGGTGACGAGTAAGAAATCACGAATCGCTCCGCGAAATGCAGGTGACCCTCGGTGACGAGTAAGAAATCACGAATCGCTCCGCGAAATGCAGGTGACCCTCGGTGACGAGTAAGAAATCACGAATCGCTCCGCGAAATGCAGGTGACCCTCGGTGACGAGTAAGAAATCACGAATCGCTCCGCGAAATGCAGGTGACCCTCGGTGACGAGTAAGAAATCACGAATCGCTCCGCGAAATGCAGGTGACCCTCGGTGACGAGTAAGAAATCACGAATCGCTCCGCGAAATGCAGGTGACCCTCGGTGACGAGTAAGAAATCACGAATCGCTCCGCGAAATGCAGGTGACCCTCGGTGACGAGTAAGAAATCACGAATCGCTCCGCGAAATGCAGGTGACCCTCGGTGACGAGTAAGAAATCACGAATCGCTCCGCGAAATGCAGGTGACCCTCGGTGACGAGTAAGAAATCACGAATCGCTCCGCGAAATGCAGGTGACCCTCGGTGACGAGAAGGAAGTCACGGGTCGCTCCGCGAAATGCAGGTGACCCTCGGTGACGAGTAAGAAATCACGAGTCGCTCCGCGAAATGCAGGTGACCCTCGGTGACGAGTAAGAAATCACGAGTCGCTCCGCGAAATGCAGGTGACCCTCGGTGACGAGTAAGAAATCACGAGTCGCTCCGCGAAATGCAGGTGACCCTCGGTGACGAGTAAGAAATCACGAATCGCTCCGCGAAATGCAGGTGACCCTCGGTGACGAGTGAGGAGGTGAGAGAAGAGACTTGAAGTAATGTTTTCGCGAAGTTAAATTTATTATCCAAGAATCATTTCAGGAAAGAAGAAAAAAAAGGAAAATAATTAAAAGAGATGGGAAAATTTAATGACTTACTATTTATTGAGAGCGTTGTTAAACTAAACCACCAATGGTTTGCGAGGGCGAGAAGATCTTGGCTCGTGCTGTCAGGTTGGATGGGGATCGCTGTGGTCGCAGGTGTATTATAGTTTCTCAAGTTATAGAAATATAATCTATTCTCTGCATTGCACAACGCGTAGAAAAATGCAAGAATAGACTTACCGAATTTTGTTTGTTGATACGACAGAGCGATTGAAGCTTGTCGTCTATACAACTTGGAGTCGCGGAAAACGAATACTCGAGCTCGGAGCTGACTACTAGCTAAGTAGTGAGTCGATTGAAAAACGGAAACGAAGTGAAGTTTCGAGCGAGGATTTCGCGTATTCTCGAATCTTAGCGTCTCCCCACGTACCCTCTCCATTAGGCAATTAGAATTCTTTTTTAACAAATCAAATCCTTACTATTTACCCTTCTCATGAGTAGGAGGTGCTACCCTTCCAGAAGAAGGTCCAGTAATTGCGCCTATGTAAACTTTTGTTTTTAGAAGTTAAGTCCAGCCTATTGGAGAGTCCGTTATGATCGGCTAAGTTGACATTTTTATTATTCCCGTTGAAATTTATCTCAAACAGATAACACAAGAGGGTGGTCTGGCAGGCGAGCACGCGGTGTCAAGTATCGCGAGTTCTGCTTACGGATTTTGGTTTCATCTGTAAACCATCGTCCGTGTTCCTTTCCTTGTTCTTTGTTTTAAACCCTTAAGCAACCTTAGAGTTGAATATTTTATTCATCTGTTCGTTTACCGTACGCACATGGTCTAGATTTCTAGCGTTCGAGGGTCTCTTATCTTTGTTTAAAATTTTCAAATCTTTGACGTGGGTTTTAGTCCCGGAATATTTATTGATCCGTCTCGAATTTTCAAATCTTTGACGTAGATTATCCGGACATTGGCACCCGCCTTTGTAATACACCGCGCCGATTCGGCCGCACGTGCAATCTTGCGAGACGCTATTTGTTTATAATATAATATAAATATAATATAAATATAAATTCGAGGATCCGGACAACCGCTCCCGCCTTTGTAATGCACCGCGCCGATTCGGCCGCACGTGCAATCTTGCAAGACGCTAATTGTTTGTAATATAATTTTGTTTTTGTTTGAAAAACTGTATTACCTTGTTGGCATTCCCCCGCGTGACGTCATTCCCCCGCGTGACGTCATTCCCCCGCACGATTTCTCCTCGCCCCGCATACCCCTCGGAGGACCTGCGTTAGAACCGGCCCTGCTATACTACTAAATGTTTAACGGATTCCTGACCAATCGACGAACTATAAAAAGGGAGCACGCGAGACTCGCATATTCAGTTGTTATTCAATTGTTATACAGTTTTTGTCAGTCAATCAACCAGACAGTTTTAGTTTTCGAATAGTTTTTTGTCGAGTTATTTTATTCGAGACATAGTGCGCAACCAAGTCTTCATTACCGTCTTCATTCGTCATCCAGAGGTCCGATCACACCACGAGACCCAGAGCGTAGAAAAATTGCAACCTCTTCATTTCCGAGATAACAGCAAAAAGTAAGCCGCAATAATTTATTTTTTATTTTTGTATGCGATAGAAATCCTATTATTATTTTTCCCTGATTTCGTAGTGAGAACCAAATCGGGCAAATTATATATATATTGACCCAACTGCACAAATCAGGTCCATCGCAGGACTCGGAAGGCGTTAACCCAAGCTTCCGCGAATTTAAATCTTACCTTAATTTAGCGAGTACTAAGAGTAGGTTTACACGCGCACACAAGCTCACAACCCATCACATGACTCACCAAATCTACAATCCCTCCTCTTTCTCCTTACCATTTTTCTCCTAGCTATTCTCCAGAATGTCCTTCTCCTTCCCTCTCCCGGCGATCATTTTCCTCCCTATCAACAGTCATCCTCAATAATTCGCATCCTCCTTCTTCTCAGTCTTGCGAATCGGACAACTTCGAGAAGGCAATCCAAGACTTTATCAATTAACTTGCTGATTTAGAAGCAGGTTCATCCTACCAAGACTAACAGCACAATTTAAAGATCTCCTTATGTATTTCCTTGTTCAATGACCCATTTCCCACACTGACCCATTTTTACATTTTATTTTGTTTTGATATTTTCTGAAAGATAATCACATATTGTATTTACCAGCCAGAGATTTAATCTTAACGATAGCGCCTTTTTCTAATCAGTCTGGCTGATGTCCTCCGAACTTGTGTAACATCCGCGGAGAGATAAGCTCAACCATACATAAACACACTTACACTCACACGATTAATATTATCATCTTTTATAAATATATATACATGTATTCAAATCTTCATTTTTTCTAATGAATAAAATTATATATATTTTTATTTAAATAATTAACTATTTCTTAACCTCTCTCTCATTCCCAGTAAAAAGATTGCAACAGGTCTCATCCCGCGTAAAAGGGATTAAATTCCTTGACCGAAAAGGGACCACTGAGCGATTGTTTGACTTTCAGACCCGGGAGTTCGTTCGATTTTTTATGCAGTTTTACTATATTTTTTTTAATTTTGAGTTTTTTGCTATTATTGTACAACCAAAACATCTTTAACAAGAGTTTATCAAAATCGCGAGCTAAAGTAATTTTTATTTTTTCAGTACATTAATACGCAGTGAAATAGCTTTATTGAGCGACTATTGCTTTCGCATTAAGATGATTTCAGTTCGTCTTATGGTAGACTCGACGGCGTTAATGTAATTCCATCGGCGCGCTCATTATTCTCATTACGGTAATTTTACTATCTTCGTGAATGCATAGCTTTTGCGATGATTTCTTAACAAGAAAATGCGCGAGTATAGTGATTGGGGTCATTTCGGTTGAAACTGATTATGTGAAAGTTCGAAGGGAAAATTACTTCTCTGCGTCTTAGCGATCTCAGGTTTGGAAAAGCGAAATTATTCATCTATGAATAACGATGTTTATATATCGTTCCAGGACATATCATTTTTTACGTATCGTTTTAGCTGTTTTTCTGCCGCAAAATGTAATATACTCTAACCAGATTTATAGTCTAAAAATGCAAATTATAAAATTTCGTGCAGCTCGTTCAATAATTAAATCGATCAATAATACGATAAAAGTGATAAATCAAAAGATACACGTACGCCAGAGCGGAAAATAAGACCCACGGAAATGGAACGCGTTGATCGAAACCAGTACCGTGAATCGAACAATGATGAATGTACCGGAACGCCAATCCGCCTGATTTAATGTCATTGGATCCATAAATTTCATATAGATCCGCGTGTCATAATCTTATATTGTATAACATTTTATGCGCGCCGGATATTTGATATATAGCTATTTTAATGTATAATGTACGCAAAAGTCAATCTCGCTAATAAAACAAATCATAATTAATCTCGCAAATCTAAAGGAATTATTTCGACTAAGAAATATATCACATAAAGTAGTTGCCCGAAAAGCTCAATTTCCGATACATGATATTTTTTTAGCAGCGATAATTCAATATTTTTAATTTAAATTGATTTTAAATTAATAACTTAGTAATGTTTTAATTTAAATTATTTTAAATTAATTTTATGTGTATGTGTGTGTGTGTGTAAAACGACCTAGTGACGCGACTTCTCTTATTTTCTCAAAAATGAGATCCATTAAATTGATCTGTGTATTTGAATTAAAAGCAATTTACTTAATTTCAGTCCACGCGGCCTCTACGAGTCTTTTAAATGGGCCTTACCTAATTAAATGTAATTGGTTTATACACTGCAAGTGTCGGCAATCTGTTGGAGCGCTCAATCAAGATAATAACAAGTATCATTATAAAACAGCGGCGAGAGAGAGAAAGAAAAAGTATAGGTATATTCGTGTATTCGTATGACTTATAAAAATCTAGAAATAATGAGTGCATTACTTATCGATTTTTTATTTTTTATTTTATTAACAATATATATTTTCACAATCGCATTGTGATAATTTCACATATCTATCTCAAAAATTTTTATTATCCGTTTTTTATAAAAATTCAAGAGTGATGGTCATAAAATCACATTGACAATAAGTAAAATTCCTATGAACTGTTATAATCTCCCTATTTTGTATATAAAATTATTTTATTAATTCCTTTAATTTATATATTTTTTTCATTAAATAAAATGATAATATTTTCATCATCTCTATTTTTAATTATTTTAATTATTGGTTTAATCATTGAATATTTAAAAAGATCAATTATTATCCATGAGGATCATTTATTATCCATCTTTTATAAAAATTCAAAAATGATGGTCGTAAAATCACATTGTGACAATCAGTAAAATTCCTATGAATTGTTATAATCTCTCTATTTTGTATATAAAATTATTTTATTAATCCCTTTAATTTATATAATTTTTTTTTAAATGAAATTATAACATTCTTATCTAGTTTTAATTATTTTCATTATGGGTTTAATCATTAAATATTTAGAAAGATCAATTGTGCATATTTATCACAGCTGATACTGTCACTACACAGAAATATATATATGTAGTATTATAATTTGTGAACAAAACTTTTATTTATCTATATACAATATATTCTTATATCACCTATTATTGTCTGTGCATTTTAAAAGATGCTTTGTCTAAAAAATCCCGACGATAATCGCATTATTCGACTATAATTGCCATAATTGCCAACGAGCTTTCTTTTGGAATTCCCTCGGGATTAAATATGACGGACGATGCGAAGAACATCGGATCGATCAGAACTGACACCGCGTCGAGGAAGGGCCGAGGAAGCAACGCAGACCCCAAGACAACGTTAACGGTACGCTGATTTACAGCCGGAATATAATAATGCGAGCGGTCGACGTTGCGCCCACGCGGTCCGGGACACAGGCGAGCGATAGCTAATTTACAGGGTGGTAATGCGTTCTCTCTCTCTCTCTCTTTTTCTCTCTCCCCGCTATACTAGAAAATAATCCCGCCTACGCGCACCGCGGCGACCGCGTAATGCGAAACTCCAGCTTCGGGCGAAGAAGGCGTATATCAAGTAGCTGTGGAACGTCGCCGATCTCTCTTTTTTTTTATTCGGACCGCTGGCGCGACCGCTGATGGAGGCACGAAGTCGCGGATCGATGCAATTTCATGAAGATTGAATTTTTTCGAGACACAATCGGAAATTAATATTATCGAGGGTTACCCCGACCTCGCTTCCGGAACGTCCGGTCACGTCGAGCTCACAATGATTTACTCCGGTCGATAATCCGATATGCAAATTATATTCGTACAGAGAGTAGGAATCGGTTACCTCCGCCGGCTTAATCAAGCCTCACACCGAATTCGAAATTTATTACTGCTTTCATACGAGATATTTATTCATAAATCGAACGTACCGGAGATACATGAGCAGAATAATCCGATGATATTGGATGACAGTTGCGAGATAAATTAATGCGATTTCCAAAGGCATTTTTTCACATTTTACAAGACTTTAATATATAAACATGTATTTTAATCAATGTTTATTAGCGAGGAGAATAGCAAGAAAAATAAGAACAATGTGTATAACTGCTGATATATTATTTTCCAATCGAGATCAAGTCCGTTGAATTCCTTAATTCTGACAATCTTAAGACCCGGTATGGATGCTGCTTAAGCATCCAAGTCGATGCACGCATATCTCGCAGCAGCAACACGGTGGTGCAAAACCGAGGAATGTCGATTTTCTCGACGGTGATTCTCATTAATCACACGCACGGGACCCTCACGTGGGAATGTTGATAAAACACCTTGGTTGAGGCCGAGTTGATTTTTTTTCATTTTTTCCTTCCGCTCGGTCGAACCCTTTGACTTCGATCGCGTTTTTCTCTTCCCCTTTTTTCTCTCTCTCTCTCTCTCTCCTTTTTCTTTGCTCCCATCGCTCTGTCGACACCTTAATGGGATACGACGCGAGATTTAGAGTAACGTCAGAAATATGGCGATAATATGCAAATCCGCGCGTCGTCTCGTAATCACTGCCACCGTGTGCGTAATCATCCGCGCCCTCGATCTATTGTTGATGGGGCCTGCGTAATTTATTGACGACGATTTCCAGAAGGCATGATTATAACACCATAGCGTTATTCAGTCATTATCCATCAGCTGAGATAAGTATAAATACAAAATAGGTGAGATTATGAGAATTCAATGGATAGGAATTTTAATTAATGCCAATAGTGCTTTGATTTTACAGTCATTCTTAAATTTTTGTAAAAAGTAGATAATAACATATTTTTTCGAGATAACTCAAAAAGAAATTATCTAATTATTGCGAATAAATAATTAAAAATGTTAAAAATTTGTATTATTAATAACATAATATTATTAATAAAATAAGACATAAAAAATGGAAGGGAAATGCATTCATTTACACACAAACGGTTTTCACGTTTTTGCTTAAAATGTCAATGATAATTATGCGAGTAGATAAATTAAATGCTTTTATTAGGTATGTTAAATATTATAAATTTTTTATTATTGATTATAATATATATTTATATTAAATATCATAATTATTACAATTTGATAAAATAAAGCAATCACTTTACTGTACATAGGTACATGGAACGCTATTTAAAACTCGTGGATTCCTGATCGTGCTTCTTTCGAGTATATCGGAGTTCGATCGCGTTCGATCGATTCGCAAATCAATCGCCATTGTCCTTCGCGCTCTTGTCGGTGGTTTTATCGAGCTCGAGCTTTCGGGCTCGTGGTAGCACTCGGCAAGTGGGTGGTACCGAAGTAATCTCGTTCTCATACATAAAACATGAAGAGCGGCATTATGTTGCCCTGCCCCTCTTTGACTTATCGGCGAGACTGAGTCGGCGGTATTTCGCGGCATCCGCAACACGACGATCGACGAAGGTGCGCGCAGCCTGTCGTCGAGGGGGAGCTAATGAACGTACACCTCCTTCATAAATTTATGGAACGGAGTTTAATATATATGTATATACACACGGAGTGTGCGCGCACCGAAGATAGACATGCTAGCAAAGCAGAACAAACATATCGGCGTCGTGTTTCGTTACGATTTTATGAGAAACGCAAGCGAAAGATATTACAATTGTCTGGAAAATTATAATTTATTCCAAGATTAATTTCTGGAAAGTCTTTGAACTTACAATTTTTTTTTATTTTTTTATGATCATGAATGTTTTGAAACTTTCTGGCTGGGATGAGATTCAATATTACAGGGTGTCTACTTCCTGGAAAAACATAGAAAACCTGGAATTCTCAAGGATTTTCTTTTCTTCTTGAAAAATCAGGGAATTCTCATGGAATTTTTTCATAAATTCTCTATTTGATCATTTTGTTCTTATATTGCAAGCATCGACAATCTGATTGGCCAATGATTGTGTGAATTATATGTTTCAAATATATTATAAATATATATCTTTCTCTCTTTGATTATATGTCTATTGTCAACAAAAAATACTGGATACACAATAAAACACTGAATACACATTGCAATTCTTAAATGATAGAAAATGAAAATATTATGCAAATGAGAAATGCTTATCTTACAAAAGTCATTAAGTTCTTTTCAGTACATTTTTAAATTTAATATTTAAAATTTAAGTGGTTTATTTTTGCTTTGTATGAGTGAAAAGCATTAGAAAACGCACGCAAAAAAAACTTATTTTAAAAAATTCCATCTAAAAATTCTCTAATTTTACCTGGAATTTTGAATAAATTACCTGAAGAATCAGGGAAATTTTCTACAAGCTTTGGATAGACACCCTATACTACTTCTTTTTTATCAATAAAAAATAATTCAAAAACTGTTCTTTTGCGAGTGGGTC
Organism: Formica exsecta; assembly: GCF_003651465.1. Classification (NCBI taxonomy): domain Eukaryota; kingdom Metazoa; phylum Arthropoda; class Insecta; order Hymenoptera; family Formicidae; genus Formica; species Formica exsecta. The sequence continues at coordinate 28,903 of NW_021849056.1, read as the reverse complement.
GTATTTGTCGTTTGTCAACAACACGAAAACTTGGGGCGGGAACGAAACTCCGTTAAGGGAAACCTATCATAAGTCCGGTTAATGATTCTGCATTAGTCGCTAAGTGGGAAATCCCGTTTATTTTCAACGAGGCTGCAAGACGACGCCGGTTTCCTACTTTCATCCTCCTTCTCCTCTTTCCCGTCCCTGAAAGACAACTCCGTGACGCCCGGGGCGAGATCCAGCGAGAGTTTCCTACTGGCAGAAGACGATCTAGGAATGCGAAGCCGACCGGCAATATTAAGCACGTTGCGAGGAAGAGAGGCGCACGGCGCGGCCTTTAGATAGATCCACTCCATGGCAATCACCTCCTGGGTGGTCCCGCGATCGCTACAGGCTATCGTTCGTATAGCATCCTTGTAACTTCATATTAAGTCATTTCTCCGCGCGCTCGAGCATTCCCCTCGCGCCCATCCTCACGGTAACCTTCCGCTGCGTCAATGAGTCCCCGAGGGTGGAACCTGTCCTATCAACGGTATCCTGCCACCGGCGGGGACCAGGTACGTGTCAACACATTCGCGGATTCTTCGACTCGTTCGTGGAGAAGGCGCGAGCAAACACGAACGACGTGTCGGCTGGCAGGTGACGAGAGAGCCGGTCGTCGAGTTAGCGGCATGAAGATAACTGCATGTCTTTCTGATAACTGGATAATAATGCAAGAGATACTATCGCGGCTTTAGAAAAGAGAGCGGCGAGATAGTGAGAGATAGTTACTTAGAACTGGAGGCAGGAAAACAAGCAATTTAATGTCTAAATCAGTTTTCATCTTATTAGTAGGACAGGGATTGATTAAAATTTTATTTTTCTTATTTTTGTGTCGCGTCATCTTATTGATATTTGAAATTTTATTAATTTTATCAATAACTTGAATTGTTTTATTTTTTAATTGTATTGAACTTCAAATATATTCGATACGAGATAATTTTAATAATCTTACTCTTCATAATTTTTGTTAGTTAAGGATTGAAGAAATGGAGGAAAATAACTTTAAATGATTATTTAATATAAAGAAATGTATTGGCAGTAGATTACACGTTACTAGTGATAGACTATATAAATATATAGATATACATAAATATATATGATACACGAAGTATAGTTTGAACTTGTCTCGTTGGCGGCTTTACTCGGACTGTTTTGTGTGTCATCTGAAATCACATGGTTTCAGAAGAGGGGCTATAAAAGTCAAGTCAAAAAAGGCAAAATTTCTATCCCTCCTTTTGTGCTCTCACTGCATACAGACACAGTGTCTACACGAATATTATTGTTGTAACTCCAACAATTTTTTATACCGATATTTTTTTTTTAGAAACGCCGATTCTCTGAAAATATTTGGATGTGAAGAATCGCCGTTCAACGACGAAAAATTTCGCGACGAGGTACAGAAGCGTGAGCTCTCTAATAGAGTCATATACACGCACGTCAGCTTACGTATTCGCTAACAGGCTGTATTTTATCTCGAGCACGCTCGGCGCAGATAAATCCGGGCGAGTGGTGTTTTTCGATATCGGATGGACAGTGTTTACGAGATATTAGACCGGTGCCGGACTACGCCGAGTTATGATTTAGCGAAGTACCGCGGGGCATAGGGGTGCCAGGCGCTACGTAATGGAGTCAAATGCGTGCTTTTAGAGCCTACCCTGATGAAAAAGCGGAACTGATTTAATACCGACTCCGGTGTTCGAGATCATCGACGGCTTGTTAACGAGAGGGAAGCGTAACGCGGCGTGACGAACAGAAAAAGGAGGTAGCCCCGAAAGTAGTATCTTAGAATCGCCGCAAAAGCTATGGTCAATTTTCGAGGAATAACGCATTCCGAAGCATTTAATCGCGCTTGATCCCTCAATAAACGCAATCCAGAGCAACTCGGAATATCTCAATTCTATTCAATTAAACGCGTACCGAAAGATTGTCATAGCTTTTATATCGCAACGAGACGCCTAGATAAATATTCTAGGGACGTAGAAGCGCAAATTCATACTATTTTATAAATTTATCGTTCGATAAATTATCTTTAAATTTTTATCAGCGCACACGCGCGTTTAAAGAATAATTGTCGGTAGCGGAAATAAATTTAACAACATTTCCGTAATCTTTGTCGAAGAGCATTTTTATCATTCGTCCACGAAAAATATAATGACAACTGCGACCGAAAATATTTGGACTCCTGGAGATACAAAAGACACGGTCGAGACCGATTATCGATTTATGCAAACGCCATCGTTGATAGCGGTGACATATGGCCGGGCATAATTAAGACTTGCATTATCGCTTTGTTATACAAATGTACGTGGGCGCGTGAACGAAGTGGGAAAAGCGAGATGAACAAGAGGATGAGGAGAAAAGAGAAGGAACGGGATACTGATAGTTCGTGACGTACTTATCAATAAGGTCTTATTAATCGCGAGCGCGATGCGAATTTATCGTTCACACGATGAGTGAATCTTATAAAATCGGCTGCTAATCGTGCATCGAAATATTATTAGACCAGAGATTTTATTTTCGCGTGGCATAACGGTTGCTTTTGTTAGAAGCGAGTCCCAAGGCGCAGCGTTTCCTGTTTATTATCAAACCGGTATTCTCCTTCGCGAGTAATGTGAGGATTACCATGGGGATTACCATAACGTAGTGGATGAATACTCTTGTATATAAACATACGTGTATAACGTGAAAATTTTAATGCATAGATTGCTGTAGGATTTCATCTAGTAACGAGTTGGTATATTTTTATTCGGTTAAACCTCTATAAGACAGACACACACACACACACACACACACACACACACACACACACACACACACACACACACACACACAATAGATTTCTCAAGTTACATCAATTTTACGATTGTATAATTTTGCTCAAAAAAATTCTGGCATCTCGAAAAAAACCTATGACAAACGTGTAGGCCAGTCAATTTAAACATAAATAAAGACATTTGTTGGGGTAGTAATGAATTTTGGATGATTTATAAAGATGACGCCCCTAGTCAAGAATCCGATAAGATCTATTAAAAAGGGGGTCGGGACAAGCCGCCATCTTATTTTTTAGGGGTTTGAAAACGGTTTTTGCAGAATATCTCGTTTTCGGTTGACTTTTCGTTAAAAATAGTTATTATCAATCTTATAGAGAAAAAAATTATCTACGACTTTTGTCTAAAACTTTTTCTCGTGCGGTGAATAGTTTCTGAGTTACAGCCGCGTAAAGAGTGCAGTTTTAGGAAAATCGTTGGGAACATGCATTTATATGGGAAAATGTCATATTTGGGGCATATACCGGATGCGAAGGACGCGGCAAAATCTGGCCAGACAAAACCAACAAACTTTGTCAAATCCTTGCTGAGGGACACAAAGGCTGGATTAACATCGTCCAGCCCCTTAGGAGAGGTGCCGCCCTTGTAGAATTATCAGTATTAGGCGAAAATTTCGGCAGATCGTACGACCTGCGGGATACGCTCATCCAATTAGGCCACGTACGAATCAGCAGAAAAGTGACAGTGGACGTACATTAATTTTAAGTCACTCAATTGTTCCTTCTCACACATATATATATACTCACATACTAAATTTAAATTACAAAAGAGAAAAATAGAAAAGGAATTTATGTGTTATAATTTTAAGTTACTCACCATTTATACCTCACACATAACATTCATAACTGCATAAACATAACATGTAAACAACCTGATACTACTTACAAATAAACTGCTTATATTTTAAACACTTCGATTACATTCACATCTTTCCCCGCACTATACACTATATGTATATATATATAAAAAGGGGGAGGAAGATATTCTCTTCCTTCACAACTACGTCCTCTTTCTCTCTTATGTCTTCCGGCCAACAATGTAAGTATTTTGCCTTCCTTGACATGCGGAATTCTAATTCCTCTTCCATATACTCGAGGTCCTTCTTACTATTGTTAAGGTGAACCCAAAAAAGCAACGGGGATATCACCTTGATTATCGTTACCTAAAGGCGCGAGCAGGTCAACTGAGCCGTATCAATGGGCTTGACCTCCATTTTTCTATAAAAAGATTAGGTTTGTTTTAATAAGGGAGGATATTGTTTGTATATATATATATAGAGAGAGTTTTCCTTTGGAAACAAAAAAAAAGTGAAGAAAGTCAGGGGAGTGAGGAAAGAGAAAAAAAAGGGGGGTAGAGTTCCTTTCTTCAAGCCCTTTTATTCTCTGAGTTGCAATGTATAGGTAGTAGCTTCTCTAGCGGGAAGAGAAGGATAGGTTCTGACTCTTTCTTGATTTCGGTATAAACGGCCTGATTCTGACAGTCAGAAATCGGAGCAGTAGGCTCTCGAACTGGCGGCGAGCGCTTTACTCTCAAATGCAGTAATAGTTGAGTAAGTGAATCCCATACGGCTCCCAGCAAGTATATGGACCATCTATATACAGTATGTAGAGCATATCCGTGCACTATTGTGTCCAGTATTAATTTAAAAATTCTTATGCCTAGATATATTTCCATTATTCCGGCGCTGATATTTCCGAAAATAAAAAATTTATCCCAGAATTTTCGCCATGTATAAATCGCTATTTTTTCTATTGCATTCTTATCTAAAAGATTGGAAATTGAGCCTCCTTGTAAAGATGTGGACCTTCCCATTACGCCCCTTGCCACCGTATTGAGTATGGCCGGATGCTCAGCGGGGAACATTATATGATCCCGTAGGTCCTCCAGGACAGTTTCGGTATATATCTCGCTCGTAGCTAGCGATCCGGGACTGACATATTTCCATGTAGGTTTTGTTAAAGGCCTCATGAAAGGAACAAGAGACATGGTTGAAGTCTCTCTTAAAGACATCGGTACGAAAATTATTCTGCCGATACATGAAATTTACAAGCTAGAAAATGAATTGAAGGAACTGCCGTGGCAAACAATTGCATGTGGCTTGCCTTATACGAGCTGCATAACCCCTACCTCAATATGGCCTAGCGACACGAGAGAATTTTGCCGGTTCATGGCAGAAGAACACAAAGGGTGGATAAAGATAGTACAGCCTCTTTGGGGAGGGGCTGCCTTAGTAGAACTGCAAATACGAGTAGACAGTTTTAATAGATCTTATGACTTCAAGAATGCATTGATTCGGTTCGGTCTTGCCCGGCAAAGCACAAAAAAGATCGAGCATGTGTTTCCCTGCGTATAAAAACAACGGAGAACACGTGCACATATGGACGTGCGGATCTACCCTACCCTGAATGAATTTATAAAAAAAAGGCTTATTTTTACCCATACATTATATTCTTGTATTCTTCGCTATTAACACTATTTACTCTTGTGTTATCAAAATCTATATGTATATATGTATACATATAGATCAACGTGTAATATCCTTACCAACATTATCCATTAGAATAATTATTAATTATAAGGAGAAAATAGAACCATTTTACTTTTTTTTCTGTTGTATTATCGACGATTATCGATTACAGTAAAATGCCAGCGTACCATTGCCTCATGCTGACCCCTGAATTCCAAGAAGAAGAACACGAGGCACTTGACGGTGTACGACCGCAGGACCATCCCGAAACCTATGGATACTTGACGGAACTACGGTACGTCAAGCTGATAGAAAATTCGCTTTTCCAACACCCCAGCGATAGTTACAAAGTCTGCTGCTTTTGTTATATTTGTATGTCTGACGAACAAAAAGAAGGATATACAATGGTGCCGCCGCACAATCTAGTACACAAAAATTCAGCCGAGACTCAAACGAATTGCACCATATGCAACAAATTGATCGTAAGAATCAAACCAGCAAGCGAATGTAGAGCCTGCATTGTAATATATCTACATACTCCCAGAGAGTACCTGGACGAAGGGTGGGGAGCTCCGGTGTTCGACCGATGGACCGAAGAATAGAAGCCTTTTCGACCAGCGGGCCCGACCATTCCCTTTTCCTTCAGAGGCGATGGTAACGCAGGCTCTACTCTCTAATTTTTTTTATTTTATTGTTTGCATCATTTTTTATTATTTTATTGCGCCAAATGAATAAAAATTTATGCTATAAAATTTATTTCTTTTCTTATTATTTAAATAAAAACATTTTAACTAAAATAACTGTTATACAAAGTAGTTGTTTTAATTTCCTAGAAAAATAATAATATCGAAAAATTATGCCAACTGAGTAAAAATTTGTTATAAAATTTTTTCATTTTATTATTTCCGTTTTAAGAAAAAATATATTTAATAAATCGCAATATAATTAAAGTAGTAGAGCGTATAGCTAAAATAGAAATATTTTATAATTAATTAAATGCAGAATATACACACATCTAATGCTTTGGGATATATTTATTGAAGGAAAATTTCTCATAAACTCTAAGTCGCATAAAACAAACTTACACCAAAACAAAGTATAAAAACTTGGCGTGAGAATATCTGGCGGAGAGGCTGGATTGAGAGTGTGAACAAGAACAACAACCTGGTCAAGGTGTGTCTAGGAGATTATGGCAGGGAAATCTGGCGCCCGATGCACGAAATTTATTATCTGGAGGATAGATACAAGGAGCTACCATGGCAAGGTATCGCCTGCGGTTTGGCATATACCGGATGCGAAGGACGCGGCAAAATCTGGCCAGACAAAACCAACAAACTTTGTCAAATCCTTGCTGAGGGACACAACGGCTGGATTTACATCGTCCAGCCCATTAGGAGAGGAGCCGCCTTTGTAAAATTATCAATACTAGGCGAAAATTTCGGCAGATCGTACGACCTGCGGAATACGCTCATCCAATTAGGCCACGTACGAACCAGCAGGAAAGTGACAGTGGACGTTTTTCCTGCTGTTTAAAAAGAGAGAGAAAGAGAGAAAAAAAGGGGCTTCTAAAAGGAAGACTCCTATAGAAATAAGAATCACATATACTCATACACATCTACACTAATTTTAAGCCACTTATACCCTTTTCTTTCATGTAATGGTCTCCGAATTTTCCAGGCTTTGGTCCCTTTAATAAAAATACTTGATCTCCTGGTTTGAAGGTTTGAGGGTTGATCCTTTCATCGTAATATTTTTTCGATCTATGTTTCGCTTTGATTACATTTTCACGAGCGTTACCCTGAATCGTATGGGGCTGTGTTACAAGATTTATTAAATATTCGTCATAATTGCCCAATTTGTCCTCTGGAGCCAGCATTTCATTCGAGGGAACTCCTGCTATTTTTCCGAAGACTAATTCATATGGCGTATGTTTTGTCGCTTCATGGACACTAGTATTATAATTAAACATTGCTAAACTGATCCATCGATCCCACTGTTTTTGTTCGTTCGCGTATTGTTTTAAATATTCTCCTAATGCGTGATGTGATGTGTCTAATGTTCCGTTTGATTGAGGATGAAAGGCTGTAGTGCGAAATTTGCGAATTTTAAATACTTTAGCGAGTTTTCTCATTAATTCGCTAATGAAGTTTTTTCCCTGATCTGTTAATATTGCCTTTGGTGATCCGAACACGCAAATAAAACGGTCCACGAAAGCTTCTGCGATTGTTTCAGAGGTTTGATTTTGTAACGGTATTCCCATGCAAAATTTAGTTAGTTGATCTTGTAATGTTAAGATGTATTCATTCCCTCTCTCTGTTTTAGGCAATGGGCCTACAATGTCCATGGCTACTTTATCAAAAGATGATCCAGGTGTGTCTGTAATTATCATAGGCTGTTTTCTTATAGTAATATAACAATAATGTGTGATAAAAGATTTTTTTTTTCTTAAAATTATAATATACGTGTGTAGAAAGAGAATGAGAAATATAAATGAATGTTCTTATATATATAATAGTATATATCTAATATTAATATTTATTTTTGTTCATTGTCGGTTGTCATTCATGTTTTGATGTAAGAGATTCGTAATCGATTAGGATGTACGATTCGACTATTTTTCTTTATTCTAATTTTTACATTGTTTTTGTTTAGTATTTCCAGTATTTCATGAGGTCCTGTGTAATGGTCTCCGAATTTGCCTGGTTTCGGCCCTTTTAATAGAAACACATGATCTCCAGGCTTGAAATTCTGAGGGTTGACCTTTTTGTCGTAGTGCTCTTTTGACCTGCATTTTGCTTCTATAACGTTTTTACGAGCGTTCCCTTGAATGGCATGGAGTTGTGTTACTAGACTTATTAAATATTCGTCGTAATTTGCCATTTTATCTTCCGGAGCTAAAAGCTCATTCGAAGGAATTCTAGCTATTTTTCCGAAAATTAATTCGTACGGTGTATGTTTTGTTGCTTCATGGACATTAGTGTTATAATTAAACATTGCGAGGCTGATCCATCGATCCCACTGTTTTTGCTCGTTCGCATATTGTTTTAAATATTCTCCTAATGCGTGATGTGATCTTTCTAAAGATCCATTTGATTGCGGATGGAAGGCTGTAGTGCGAAATTTACGAATTTTAAATATTTTAGCGAGTTTTCTCATTAATTCGCTAATGAAGTTTCTTCCCTGATCTGTTAATATTGCCTTTGGTGATCCGAACACGCAAATAAAACGGTCCACGAAAGCTTCTGCGATTGTTTCAGAGGTTTGATTTTGTAACGGTATTCCCATGCAAAATTTACTTAGTTGATCTTGTAATGTTAAGATGTATTCATTCCCTCTCTCTGTTTTAGGCAGTGGGCCTACAATGTCCATGGCTACTTTATCAAAAGATGATCCAGGAGTGTCTGTAATTATCATAGGCTGTTTCGTTTTGCAGAGCGTCCTGCGCATTACATGTATACGGTTTTCGCTTGTGTGCGTATCCCCTCCACTACGGTTGCGTGTTGCTAGCGTGGATAATCTGGCTACACTGACGTCGAGGGCCCGTTGTAGTTTCCAGGGTCTTGCTCCTTTCAGCGATTATTGCTCGCAAGTCTTAACTGACAATTTTCAAGGAGATGGCCTTCTTCCTTACAGTATCGACAGAATAGATTATTTTTAGGTGTCGAATTTGAATTTATTCTCGAACGACAATCTTTGGCGACGTGTCCGATTCTGTCGCAATTCTGACAAATAATTTTTCGCTTATTTTCCAAATTACGTTCTTTATTTTGTTTTTTCCAGCAATTATTAGCTAAGTGGCCAGGTTTGTCACACCACTGACAGATTAAGGATGCTTTATTAATTTGGTCGTTATTATTACTTCGTCGACATGTTTTTGCATTATGTCTCGTTTTGGAACATAATTGGCAAATAATAGTTCTTTCTTGAATTACATTTACTGGTTGTCGCGATTGAGGATCGCGTAATCGACATCTGTCAGCACTATGTCCTCGTTTTTTACAAATTTGACATATTAAAATTTCGGTTCCCAATCCCGTTTTATTAAAATTTTGTAGGTGAGGTTGAGCGAGTTTTCGGCAATTATTTGCTATATGCCCGTCTTTAAAACAGATTTGACAAGTTTCCCGTCCCCGGTTTATGGTTTGCGCCATATTTTTGCCTGAGTCGGCTCTCTCTTCCCCTCGTAAATCTGTCATTGTCCGAAGCTCTCTTTCTATTCTTAAAGCATCGGTAACCGTATTCTGTACATCCAGATTTCTCGCAATTCTTTGTTTGATTTCGGGTTTTAATCTCCTTATAAAACATTTACTCATATCTTTTTCTAATGATGCTTTAATTTGATCGGGCAAGGTGTTTCCGGGTCCCTTGTAACCCTCCAAAATTTGCTTTCCGTGCATTTTAACTCGATTTGCATAAGTGATTACATCCTCTCCATTTTTCTGATAGATGCAGCCTAATTCCCCTTGTAATTGGTAAACATTTTTAGAGGGTCCGTAGACTTGTTTTAAATAAGACGTTAATTTAGATACATTATTGAAATTTCTGTCTTGTATGGTTCGACGTGCCTCACCAACGATTCTAGTTCTTATTATTTTAGTGAATTGCGATTCAGCCTCTCCCGGTAACATAGATTTAGCTTCTTCGAATCCTTCAATAAAATAGTTTAACGGAATATTGTTTCCATCGAAGAAGGGAACGGCTTCAACCGCGTATTTTAAGGTTGCAAACGGGTTATTAGCCATTATTTTAGATTCGTCTGAATCGCTTTCTAGGCTTTCAACAGTAATATTATCTAACGCGTTAACTTGTTTAGTAATAGTAACGTCTTGATAATCACCGGAATCTGGCTCGGGCGTATTAGTGGTCTCGCCAATTAAAGTTTTTTCTAAGGTTTCGTTTAAACCAAAATTAATGTGTCTACCGGTTGATTTAGAAGACAATGTCGGTGTAGATGTGTGTATTGTGACTGAATCCTTATTACCCGGGACGGGACCCTGTGCGATTTCGGGTAATGGGAAGGAAGTCGGGTTAATAAATTGCTCGAATTTAAAATTTAACCTTACATTTATTCAAAAATTGGAAATAAATGATTTTAACAAAAAGAAAGATGGACGGGAGGTATAACAAATGAAATCACGGGTCGCTCTGCTAAATGCAGGTGGCCCTTGGCGACGAAGGAAAATCACGAGTCGCGCTGCTAACTGCAGGAGACCCTCGGCGACGAAGGAAAATCACGAGTCGCTCTGCTAAATGCAGGAGACCCTTGGTGACGAAGGAAAATCACGAGTCGCTCTGCTAAATGCAGGAGACCCTTGGCAACGAAGGAAAATCACGAGTCGCTCTGCTAAATGCAGGAGACCCTTGGCGACGAAGGAAAATCACGAGTCGCTCTGCTAAATGCAGGAGACCCTTGGCGACGAAGGAAAATCACGAGTCGCGCTGCCAAATGCAGGAGACCCTTGGCGACAGGTAATATAAGGTCCAAGGTAATATCCCAGAAAAGGGGGTAGAGGGCTAAAGGAGAGAAGGCCGAATAGGAAAGTAAGTTAAGGTTGAAACGTAAATGATTGAAGTTACTGGTTGATTTATTATAATTAATAATCCAAGAATTATTTCAAATACACAGATGTGAAAGAGAAAGAAAACAGATTTGAGACTATTCAAACCACTTACCACTTATCGAGTACGTTGGTGACAAATGAAATCAGGCAATGGAAGGCTCCGAAGGGCGAGGCGAGTTCCGATGAATCGGCTAGAGCTCGACCTGGCTGGTTGGAATGCGATTCGCAGTCGCTGCAGTCACTTGGCGCAAGGTCTTCCAAATTCGCACTAAATGTCTAACTTGCACCAAACAACGCGGTTTTCGAAACACTTACAATTGTATAAAAATTTAAAACTGAAGTCGAAGTGAGCTGTAGCCGGATTTGGTGCGACGGTTTGAGTCAAACGGCGAAGATGGACAGACTTTTCCGAAGGAGGATTTCGCGTATGTCGAATCTAGGCGTCTCCTCGCGTACCCTCTCCATTAGGCAGGCAATATTCTTTTTTAACAAATCAAATCTTCACTATTTTACCCCTCTCATGAGTAGGAGGTACTACCCTTCCAGAACAAGGTCCAGAAATTGCACCTATTGGTGTAGGCCTTTTGTTTTTTAAAAATTAAGTCTCGCCCACTGGAGAGTCCGCTATGATCGGCCAAGTTGACAGTTTTATT
>NW_021849056.1:13597-14493 GCF_003651465.1 Formica exsecta | reverse complement strand
ATTTGGAGCGACGGTTCGAGTCAAACGGCGAAGATGGACTGACTTTTCCGAAGGAGGATTTCGCGTATGTCGAATCTAGGCGTCTCCTCGCGTACCCTCTCCATTAGGCAGGCAATATTCTTTTTTAACAAATCAAATCTTCACTATTTTACCCCTCTCATGAGTAGGAGGTACTACCCTTCCAGAACAAGGTCCAGAAATTGCACCTATTGGTGTAGGCCTTTTGTTTTTTAAAAATTAAGTCTCGCCCACTTGCCATGATGCCATGATCGGCCAAGTTGACAGTTTTATTGCTATTTTGAAATTTATCTCAAACAGATAACACAAGAGGGTGGTCTGGCACGCGGTGTCACGGTGTCAAGTATCGCGATCTGCTTACGGATTTTGGTTTCATCTGTAAACCATCGTCCGTGTCCCTCTCCTTGTTCTTTGTTTTAAACCCTTAAGCCCGTCGCGCGGACCTTAGAGTTGAATATTTCATTCATCTGTTTGTTTTACGCACATGGTCTAGATTTCTAGCGTTCGAGGGTCTCTTATCTTTGTTTAAAATTTTAGAATCTTTGACGTGGGGTTTAGTCCCGGAATATTTATTGATCCGTCTCGAATTTTCAAACCTTTGACGTGGGTCTTAGTCCCGGATCAATTCCGTCTCATAGTTAAAAAATTGTATCGTTCTAAAAGATTAATCTCGCCTGCTAGATATCTCCTTGTTTATTGTTTACGTCGTGTGCAGAAAGGTTCCAGAGCGTAATTTTTTATATTAATGAAAGAGTTCTATGAAAGAAAAGAATCGTGGAGTCCACCAAATGTAACATAACTAAAGGATTTGTTTGCCCATATCCAAACAAGAGATTTAGTTGATTCAAACAAATTTTATTTCATTCAACAAAACGGGT
>NW_021849056.1:8045-13316 GCF_003651465.1 Formica exsecta | reverse complement strand
TCAGCCTTACTCCTAAATCTTTTTAATTTGACGATGAGAATCGCGAATGGTCGCGTTAACGCCTTCCGAGTCCTGCGATGGACTACGTTCATGGGCCGATATATATATATTTTTCCAGATCTGGTTCTCACTACGAAACCAGTGTAAATAATAAGGTTTCAGTCGCGTATATACGTAATAATTGAATAGTTAAAGCTTATTTTTTACTGTTGATTCGATAATGAAAAAACGACGATTTTTCCTCGGCTCTAGGTCTCGTGGTGCGTTCGGAGCTTCGGTTGATGAATGCAAATAGTGGTGAGACGCTGGTGGAAGATTGATTTTCTCAACTAACTCGCGAGTCACAACACAGAGCAAGAGTATTCGGATTGAAAGTTGCAAAATAAGAGAGATGATGTGTTCGCGAGTTCTCTTTTTATAATTTTCTTTTTTGGGCGTATTTTAATTCTAAGAGTGGGAATCTTCCAAAACTTCGACGAATTGAATTTGCGCAGAAGTGGGGATTTTTCAATCTGAGCAAATTAAAAATGTGCCAGTGTCTTTGTTAGGCGGGGTGTTTCTCCTACTTTTTACGTTTTACTCGTGGTGATCGTCCATTGGTGAGTTCGATATTCGTTCGAAGATTCTTTGCACGTGTTCAGATTAGAAAAAAGATCCTAGACTTCTATGATAATTTTATTGCTATTGGTGCAGCTGTGTTTATTGAATATTTGTCGGAAAATTCTATTATTATAGATGCAGCTGTGTTTGTTGGATATCTCGTTAGAAAATTTTATATTACCTTGAGGAGACCGGCATGTTTTCATCATCGATCTTTTACGTTGGTCTGTTTACTGAGCGGTTCGTTTGTTTCACCAATCGACGATCATTGCCGACACTTCGCGGAAGGAAGGAATCGTGGAATCGCCAGGACGTAACTCTTGTGTTTTTGATGTTTTCTTTCGATTGATAAATGGCTCGATGTTCGTTTCATAATCTTCGAGTAATTCGTCTAATGGTTTCAAATGTAATGTTGATACTCGAATTTCCACTTCTTCATCTAAGGTACTTATAACGTTTAAATAAGCTTTTCCGGAAACGTTTTCCAATATAGTATCTCCCAAATAAATTCCGTGCTCTAATTTTAATCTGGGTATATATCCCGTTTTTATTTCGGGATTTTCTATTCTTACGTAAAATAATGATTACGACCTTGGAGATACTGTAATGGTTTCTGGAGAGAAAAAGGGTATGTTTATTCCGGAAACATCGTTTCCGGTGGGAAAGTGTGAACAGGGAGAAAATGTGCTTGTGGGGAAGAGGAGGAGGAAATGAGATAGGGAGAAGTGAGAGAGATCAGAAGGGACAAAAGTGAGGAGCAGGAGGAGGTGCATCAAGGAGAATGAAGGGAGATAGGTGGAGTAAAGGATCGGGAGAGAGGAAGGATGCAGCGATTTGAAGGTTAGGAAGATGGAGGAAAGAGAGAGAAAATGGAAAGAGAGAGAAGAGGAGAGTCACGTGGGAAGCGACGGAAAGACGGCCGGTAAGGAGGAGAGTAGAAGTGGATAAGGCAGAGCAGCGTAACGGGACAAGAACAAAGAGCTGACAGGGAAGACGCAGGTTATAAGATGGCGCAGATGAAAGGAAGATATGTGGAGTAAAAGATCGGGATAGAGGGAAGATGCAAAGGTTGGAGCGGTTTGGAGGTTAGGAAGATGGAGGAAAGAAAAAGAAGAGGAGAGTTACGTGGGAAGCGACGGAAAGACGGCCGGTAAAGAGGAGAGTAGAAGCGGATAAGGCAGAGTAGTGTAACGGGACAAGGGCAAGGAGCTGAGAGGGAAGACGCATGTTATGAGATGGCGCAGATGAAAGAGGAAGTGGAACAAGCACATGACGGTTTAACACCGAAACGGGAGGCAAAGGGGGAAGAGAGGAACGGAGAAAGAAAGGTCAGGCAAATTAAAGAATAGTACGACGAAAGCTAGGTAAGGGAGAGGAAGCGGACAGTAGAGATTAATAGGTTAAAGTGCAGAGAGGCGGAAGAAGTAAGAAGGTGAATAGGTGAGAAGAGGAGAAGTTAACGAAAGGAGAGGAGAGTCGGAAGGAAGAAGAAGACGGGAACATAAAGAAGTGGATGAAGGAGCTGATGGAGGAAGTAAGAGGAATAAGGAATGAATTAAGACTATGGAGAGAAAAGAGAGAGAAAGGAAGGAAAGAAGAGGGTAAAAGGTCAACAGCGACGACGGAGGAGGAGAGCGAAAAAGAGCAGGAAGAGGAGAGAAAAGAGAAAAGGGACCGAACAAAGGAAAGAGCGAAGAAGTAGAAGGGGTAAGGGAGGCGACAAAGGTGGAAGGCGAGGAGGAAGAAGGAAGGGAAGGAGTGCGGTAGTGAGTAATAGGAAGTTATAGGTAGATGGTAGAGAATGGGAGTGGGAAGAGGAGAAAAAGTATAGTGGAAGAAGAAAGGAAGGTAAAGTTAAGCGAGCTAAAAGGAAAGATTATAGGCGTAGAAATAAGATTAGCGGTAAGAGGGGTGAAGTGAGGCAAAGGTACAGACTGTAGAAAAGTAGGTGGGTGAGGCTGAGAGGGATGCGGAAGGAGAGAAGTGGTGTGTGAGAGTGAAGAGAGATAGGTTAAGGAGAAGATAGGTTGAGAGAGAAATGTAAGATGAACTGTGAGATTGTAAAGAATGTAAAAGGAAGTGTAAGAAGGAGGTGTTGTTGTAAAGACTTTCTAACCCCAAAGAGAGAGAGATTTGATTGATTGATTGATTGATCTTTATTAGCTTCCTCAGCTATTTGTAATACAAATCTAGTTTACATTAATTACAATATACTCCTTTAACATTCGCTTAAACGGCACAATTCTTTCATTCCGCTTTATTTCAGCTGGCAAGGCGTTATACATTTTTACTCCTTCGTAAAACATACTCTTTTGCGCACTCCTTGTTCTGCGATATTTTATTGCAATATCCCCAGCTTGTCGTGTTTGCCTTTCACTCTCATTTCCCACAATTTCTAATCTATTTCTTAATTGCTCCGGTAACATGTTCCTTAAAATCTTAAAAATAAATATACACACATTATAATATAGCCTCTGTTTTATGGACATAAACTGCAGCGCTTGCAGCATAAGCTCCACTTTGGTATGTCTATCACATTGCAAGATGATCCTCATGGCCCGGTTTTGTGCTTTTCGCAATTTACTCAGCTATGTTTCTCCCATATCAATTAACAGCGTCGCACAATACTCAAAGTGAGGTGCTATAATTGTCTTATATACAATACATCTAGTGTATGTCGATATATAATTACTTACTCTATTCAAAAAACTCGTTTTTTTCCCTATTTTCTTTAGCATATAATCACAGTGGTCCTTAAATCGTAGTCTATCGTCAATAATTATGCCTAGGTATTTCATTATTTCCACACGTTCAATCTCAGTTCCATCCAAACATTTCAATGTTATATTACCTCGCAGTTCTTTTCTTATACTTCTAACAATCATATATTTCGTTTTTCCTGCATTCATTTTTAACTTATTTATATTCATCCACTCTTCTACTATAGTAAATGCCATATTCATTTTGCTCTCTAATTCCGCGCTGCTTTCTCCAGTTACATATATTAACGTATCATCTGCAAACATTTTTATACTACATCCTTCTGGACAGATTTTTATTATATCATTTATATATACTATAAATAACAAAGGTCCTAATACAGATCCTTGCGGTACTCCATATTCTGTGGTCATTAATTTAGACAATGTATTATTAAATTGAACCTGCTGTGTTCTATCCTTTAAATATGATCTTAACCATTCTAGAACCATTCCCCTAATTCCATATTGATATAATTTCTCTAATAATCTTTCTCTATCTATTGTTTCAAAGGCTCGCTTAAGATCCATGAAAATTACCCCTACCATTTTTGCCTCACTAACTATCAATTTCCATTCATCAATGACTGATTGAATCGCTGTTTCACACGAATACTGTTTTCTAAAGCCCGACTGATGTTCTGTTATAATACAATTATCTTCCAAATACGTTTCAATTTGCTTTTTAACTACTAATTCTAACACTTTTTCAAATATTGGTAACATATTTATAGGCCTAAATTCACTTGCTTTTCTAGCTTTCTCTACTTTTGGAATCGGTATTATTGTAGACGTTTTCCAACCTTTTGGACAGCAACCTTCCTTCAAAGAATTATTTATTATATCAACAAATTCCTCTTTTATTACGCAAAATACTGCCTTTAATATATCGCTAGTTATTCCCTCCTCTGTACCTTTCTTTTTCGGTAGTCCCATAACAATTTCCTGTAAATGCTCTATACTAATCATTTCAAAATTTTCCATAATTCCCTCGTTTTCAATAACATAAATAATTCTTTTACATGCATTCCCAGTTTTACTCCCATTTATAGATTTTACTATACTATTAATACTTTGTATATAATATAAATTAAATTTATCTGCTATATTGCATCCTTCAGTGCCGTCTAATATTTCAAAATCTATATTCTCTACTTCCCTCTTACCCCCTGGTTCGCCTCTAATTATTTCTTTTAGTGTTTTCCACATAGATGTAGGATTTTCTTTATTAATATCTATCATATTTTCATAATATTCTTTCTTCTTTGTCTTAATTAATTTAACTACTGTATTTCTTTCAATTTTAAATTGCAACCAATTTTGTTCCGTGTCAGCATACAATGCCTTCCTATATGCCTCATCCCTTTTAGCCGCTGCTTCTCTTATTTCATCCGAAAACCACTTTTTCCCTTCCCATATTCTCGGAATTCTAAAATTTTTTCTAGGTGCTGTAGCGTCCAACGCATTTACTATACTATCAACAAATTTCTTCGTTCCCACACTGATATCCATATCTTGGTTTTTCTCTAATTTATTTTCCACTAATTTAATAAATTCATCTATATTAAACTCTCTATAATTCCTAACACTAAATTCTCTGTATTTATTATCAATCTTATTCGCATTCAGTTCAACTTTTAGCCACGCATGGTCCGTTATTTTAGGTTCATGCATTACCTGCATTTCTATTTTATTATTAGCAAAAATTAAATCTATAATTGTTTCACTATCATATAATAAAGTTAAACAGAAAAGATTAAGAAAGAGCTGAGTAAAGCAATGCATTAAAATTAGAAAAGAGATCAAGGAAAGATAATTAAGAAAGAATAAAAGTAATAACAGATTATTAATAAAATAAAGTAAAGATACGTGACTAAAGAGAAGGAAGTCACGGTCAAGTTCTCGGAAGCTG
>NW_021849056.1:4002-6964 GCF_003651465.1 Formica exsecta | reverse complement strand
TATTTTATTTTTACGTCAATAGTCGATGATCCACTCGCTCCTGATATTCTATTTCCACTACTTGGCGTCGTAAACGAACCTGTAGATAGATCCTAGAGGTTAGGGAGAGGAAGCGGACAGTAGAGATCAATAGGTTAAAGTGCAAAGAGGCGGAAGATGTAAAAATGTGAAAAGGTGAGAAGAGGAGAAGGAAACGAAAGGAGAGGAGAGTCGGAAGGAAGAAGAAGACGGGAACAGGAAGAAGTGGATGAAGGAGCTGGTGAAGGAAGTAAGGGGAATAAGGAATGAATTAAAACTATGAAGAGAAAAGAGAGAGAGAGGAAGGAAGTCGAGGGAGGAAGGAAGTCGAGGGAATGATGGAGGAAGTACTAGGAAGGAAGGCAAAAATAAGGGGGCTGGAGGAGAGAGTAGAAGAAGCGGAAGGAAAGAAGTGGCGTGTGAGAGTGAAGAGAGATAGGTTAAGGAGAAGATAGGTTAAGAGAGAAATGTAAGATGAACTGTGAGATTGTAAAGAATGTAAAAGGAAGTGTAAGAAGGAGGTGTTGTTGTAAAAAACTTTGTAACCCCAAGGGGGGAGAGAGTGAATGGGGATGGAAGGGAAGGAGAACAGGGGTAAGGAGGAGTATGAGAGAGAGAAAGAGAGGAGGAGGAGAGAGAGAGAGAGAGAGAGAGGGTGGAGGCTGAAAGAAGAATAAAAGAGGAAAGATGGACAGAAAAATTATAAGGAAGAACAGCGGAAGCGGGGGCCCAGTAGAGATAAGGTTTAGTGTAAGATAGATGTAAGTAGTATGCAAGTTAGAGATAAGGCAAGTAGGAGAACAAAGCGGAGAGAGAGAGAATGATGGGTAGGGCGATGATTAAAATTAAGCGAGCTAAAAGGAAAGGTATAGGCGTAGAAGTAAGATTAGCGGTAAGAGGGGAGAGTGAGGCAGAGGTATAGACTGTAGAGAAGTAGGTGGATGAGGCTGAGGGGAGGGAAGCGGAAGGAAAGATGTGGTGTGTGAGAGTGAAGACAGATAGGTTAAAGAGAAGATAGGTTAAGAGAGAAATGTAAGACGAACTGTGGGATTGTACAGAGTGTAAAAGGAAGTGTAAGAAGGAGGTGTTGTTGTGAGAGACTTTGTAACCCCAAGGGGAACAAATAAAACCATACATACATTATTCCGGAAACATCCAGTTGTCCTTGCGCGTAATCTATTTTTGAAGATGTTTGTTTAAAGAAGTCGTTTCCTAATATACCAGATTGCGGAATTGGAGAGTCGTGAGATACTCTATAGAAAGATACGGGTATTTTAAAAAGATTTAATGTGGTTTCCCCGAGAGTATTGTCACGTCCAGACTCGAGGAAGGATGAGTCAGTGGAAGGGCGCAACCACTATCTTTATGATCCCAAAGTTAGATTGCGCACAACGTTGGTCAACGGGTTGTACTGAATCACGCGATCGTGTATGATGAGACAGTACGCAGTGGTATTCGGTGGCACGTTCTGCTTACACTCGAATTTCAATCGCACATCCACGGTTGCGCTCTTGACCGATTCGTTTTGTTGAGAGCAATCGATGATCACGAACGGACCGTTACGTAAAAACTGTGTGACTGCGAGACTCGGCTCGAGATACTCGTATCCGTAATAGTTTTTGCAGAAACGCTGGTACGTGTCGTACAGAATCGACCATCTGTTTTTATCAAAATCTAGATTCATATCGTCGTACGGATAACATTCCGAGTTCAGATAGAGTTTCACGTTAGTCAATTTGCAATGGTCGAATCGACTCGTATCCTCGGACATGACGTTCTTCCGGCCTGTCTGCAGAACGAAGACAACGTATCGCGGCTTTTCCAGCTGAGTCGCGGTTTTAATGGACCACGAATGCTTGGTTGTACGTTGCAATAGCGGAAATTCGTACAGATCCCACGAGCGAAAACCCATGCTGAGGTATCGTCCGCTTTCCAAGGCGCGCAGCATCGACAGCTTATTGATCTCGTTCAATACCACGTGTGGCATTCGCCATTGTATCTTGAATATGTCAATCGCAGGCTCCAGCGCCAAATTTCCAAGCAGACAATTGTTGTCGTTGCGCGATCGTATTAAGATCAACTCGTGACGAGCGTTAATCACCACGCGTCTATAATCCTCGCAAAATCTCAATAACATGTAGAACGGTACACAAAAATTGAAGTATCCATTCGCGTCATTGTTATCTGTTAATGCGTACTGCGCATTCCAGCCGGCGTTCCTCATAATCACGGTTTTATCGGATGATATCGTTACATAGTTCTTGAGTGTGCTAGTTATTCCCACATTTCTGTTACGATCAATCTCCACACCGTCGAGTTCGTATCGGATCTCATCGAACATAAACGCGACGCAATTATTTCCCAGTACCACATTAGATCCTTCAGCTGGTTTGTTTATCTTTAGTTTTCCCTCGAAGTATAGAAAACTCTAATATGGCAACGTATACAGATCCTGTTGTTGTATGAGTATTCGTATCTCGTCGCTGTGCTCAAATGTCGTGTTGGCGTACGGGTTGTACGTGTGAGTCTCGATCTTGACGATACGATCGTCAAAGACCGGCTCGCCTTCGATGTTAAGGATATCGGTCATGTTTTCTCAGATATTTCGCACCGCAAATCCCAAAGATTGTAAAAATTCAACGTTCGACGCGTTGAGTTTCTTTTTCTTGGTGCAACCGGATGATTGGATATTAGCGAATGTTGACGTTGTTGTCGCTGACCTCGCGTTATCTCTCGCGTCTTTCGCTCCGCTCAACACGAGCATCTCATGTATCGCACGCTAATTTTGTCGCCGTCGTACGTGCAATCTGATGGTGATCTCTTCTCCTCGAAAATCGAGCAATCGTCCGTCTTGATCCGCGATGCGTATCGTTAGATCCGTAATGCTCCGCGCGATGATCGGCAGGTAAATGATATGCGCCGGCGTTTCCGATATCTTATATCC